>NW_023396518.1:613414-753356 GCF_011125445.2 Fundulus heteroclitus
AAATTAAACTTTCACTTCGCAGAATTGAATAATGCTGTCCATATTTAGCAAAACATGCCACTAGTAAAAACACTAGGACCCAAAACATGGAAAATATGTCATAGTATTTAAAAATTAATACTAATGTAGACAAAGCAGTGAATGTGATAATTTCCCTTAAAACCTCTTTTTATAACACCTGTTTTTAGCTGCTCTTTCAGACCTGTGAATGTTTACCATGGTAGATAAAAACACTTTATGGCGTTTTTTTTCTTTCTTTTTTTCACTCTCTGCATGCACCATCTGAGTCACATGACAGATTGACTAAATATTTGCAGATCCAAAAACCTCCTTTGAAGTTTAGAGGACTCTAAAATCTGGGAGTTACTTTTATATCAGGTAACAGGTGTCTTTGTGTCTGTCACAAACAAAACCAGGGGAGTGGGCTTAACTGATGGGGCACTCCACTAAGCTATGTGAAAACCATCTGCCTATGAGAAAGGATCATTATTTGCAATGGTTGAGGTTTTGATATATCATTAGTAATGAAACCAATTTTTACCAAGATAAAATGTTTTGAATCAGAATCAGAATGAGCTGTATTGCCAAGTACCATAGTACTTTACACATACAAGGAATTTGCTTTGGTGATAAGATGCTACACATAATGGTAAAATAGCAAAAGACAATGAATGATACATTCCTTTACCTAACTGATTTGGAAGAACACTATCATTAATGGAAGGTAAATTATTACATTTAGAGCATACTAGATGAAGGCTACTGTACTAGTTTGTGATGGTATTGTCAGAGTGAAAAACATGCTTTCTCGACCCTGCATCAATTTAACCTTTATTTAATGCATATTTGTTTATATCATTGATGCTGGCTGTGAGCCTTATTAAAAATTCCCAGAGAAAATGTTATAGTGCTATTTAAGCGGCAGCCTCTTTTTTGCATGTGGTTTGCTAATTAGAAACATAATATCTGGTTTTAAGCATTGAGGCCATAGATAGAGTTTGCCTATTTTTGTACAAAACATTTTTGCAAAACTAAAGTTAGTAGATGTACCTTCTTGACCTCTTTTTGTTCTGTCTGACTATACTTATATTCAGATAATTTTTGTATTTTTTGGAATCTGTCTCCATAGTGTTCAAACATGTCTTTTTGCACAACGCTAGGCAACACCAGCAGATTGGGCAGATGGATTGTGTTATCTTCGGTGGTGCCAAGGTGTCTGATGGGTTGTAAACTGTTTCCTGTTTAATTACTTGTCAGATGAGCAACCCAGTTAGCCACTAAAGAGATCCTATTTGGCTTCAGGTGCCAAAGTATGCTTCTAGGAAGTGGAAGGGTGTTTTACATGACTAAACATTCACAGTGTGCTTTACGTATTGTCACACTAAATTTGTTATTCCAATTTAATGTGTTTCTCATCAATTGTAATCTATCGTTAGATGTAACACTCCATTGTAAAATGTGGGGTTCTTGCTTCGTTTCTGTTGCCGCTCATTTCTTTTGGAAAATATATATTGTTGTACAAATAACAATGTTCATTCAGCATACACATATTATTTATATTTTTTTTGACTAAATAAAAACAATATAGCACTGTGAAATCCAGTTGATCTAATATTATCCTATCTCCTTGTCCATGTCTTATGTTTTTCAGTCTGTGCAGGCACCGAGACAAGCTAAGCACTCTGTCGGACCTGGAACAGCAGTATCGTACCATGAGGAAATACTATGAGAACTGCGAAGTCGTCATGGGCAACCTTGAGATTACAAGCATTGACCGTAGTCGAGATCTGACCTTCCTCAGAGTAAGGACATGACAATAAGATGATGTAAACTAAAAGATCTTGAAATGCGGAAATATATATCTAATTCAGGTTTGGAGCGTGTGGCTTTGTAGTGTCCTCTTTCTGCACTGAATATTCAATGGGTATAAATTAGCATTTAGGCAAGTAAACAACTACACTTATCCATGATAGTATTTGAATTCACTTCCATTTGCCTGTATTTGTACACTGTTTCAATAATGCAATTTAGGTAAAATATGTTAAAAAAGCACAACAAAACTGCATGCATTTGTGTGCCTGAGAACAAAAAATGTCATTCTTCTCTAAAGCTGTATTTCAACTACATGACCCAGAGCAGCAGCATGTCAGGCATATTATGTGGAGAATTGGTTGCCTACATGTTGCAGGGCAGTTTTGCGCTACAAAAAGGATATCTCAAGATGATTTTCTAATTGCATGATTGACTTTATTAAGTTTAAATTTGATCCAGCATCAAATTAATCAGGCTGTAATAATGTAATTGTAATAACCTGTGTTTGCATGACTTCCAACCATTTGGATTATTTGTGCATGGGTGTGCAGTTGTGTTAAATTGTGTCTTTGGGTGAGTAAGTATATGTGTAAACAAGTGTGTCTTTGTTGAGACTGTATATGAGCAACGTTCTTATCTGGACGTGCACAATTGTAGTGTGGCGAGAACAGTAGAAGGCCCGCAAGCAACAGCACCCATCATTAGCAAGGAACAGGTAGACCCAGCTCTGGAAGGCTGCAGCCATCCCCAGAAGATGGGCAGAGCACCAAGAATCCCCGGCCCAGCCACACCACCACCTCCAACCATGCATGCCATGCCCGGGCACCAGTCCCCCCGGTAGCTCAGGGTCCTCACCAACCCTTGGCAACAAGCACCACTAGCACAAAGCTGTGGAGATCTCCAAAGACCCCCCAACATACCAGGCTGGCACCAACTCACTGCAGCAGCCAGAACCTGGAAGGACAAAGGTAGGGAGGGCACATCACCAGCTCCCCTGGTGAGCTTAGCACCTGAGAAAGCAAGGGGCAGGGATGCCCACCAGAGCAAAGTACAGCCCCTGTGGCCCACGGCCAAGCTTAAATAACCACTGGAGCCATTGGTGACCAGCTGGGAGTCCATCACCCTGGGACTTGGCCCACTAAAGGGTTTTATATTTCCTCCCAAAGAATGAAAAGTGCATACTTAAAAAGTAAATAATCCTGATGTTAAGGCATAACCAGACACCCAGAAACGTTTTGAAAAACGCCACAATGGGCAGTTCCAAGAGACACGGATGAGCGACGGGAGTTTGAAGCAGTTCCGTTGCTTTGGTGGTCAGGATGAGGGAAAGTGACCTGTTCAAACGAAGAACAACATCCGGTGACTTTGCTACATAACTGTCTTTAGAGGTAAATGATTTTTCCCCTTCCAAACACAGGACTATGATGATGAAAACATATACCAGTGACAATAGCATGTACGTTTTCAACCAATAGGAAAATTTAACTGCAATAGCCACCGTTCAACCTTAAGAGGACAGGACTAAGTTTTTTTTTTTAAGACACATATTACAGAACAAAAGTTTACATAAAAATGTAAAACAAATTGCACAGGAACATTAATGTAGCAACTTTAGGCCTAGTTTCACAGCAAAAAAGTTGAATTTGGGTTAAGTTACACTTTGTTGTTAATTGAAAGGCAAGGCAAGGAAAGTTTATTTATATAGCACTTTTCAGTAACAATATGATTTGAAGTGCTGTACATGAACAGAAAAAAAACATTACAGACATAGGAAAAGACAAACATTGCACTAACAAAGGAATAAGCTAAGTAAATTCGTAGCTATACAGAGTTCAGTAGCACTCTGTTCCAGGTCACAGAAATTAAGGTTGTTTGCTTTTCAAGGCTGACGGGAAGGCCAGATTCTGATAATATCATTTATTTCTTCCAGACACACACTTCTTTTTCTATCTACCTTAAAAGTCTTACTGGTACATCTCAATGGCAATTCCAAAACAGCCAAAATTGTAATCATTCTGCCAGAGACCAGCTACCATATTTCATCATGATTGTTTGAATTCTGTCAAAAAGTTCAGGAACCACAGCCTGCAGTTCTGCTTACACAGTATTGCAGTCTGAGTGCTAGTAGTGGACATAACACTGACATAGGTCAGGCAGCCTTGATATGGGCTGAAACAGGTGCTGACGTTTTCAGAAATTCTCAATACTCCAGGTAACCGCCAACTCCAAAAACAGAAATCCTGTTATCTGAAATCCAATTTTGAACACTTTTTCAGCATCCTCGACTGACGAAATGGACAGAAACACAATCCTCATCCCACCGTGTGTCCAGTTGCACATGTCCCGTCGGGCACATGAGGCTCAGCTCTCCTTCACCCAGTGTTTGCATTGAGAAAATGCCATCAAATGTGTTGAGAGTCCAGTTGACTAGATCCATAATTTGAAATTTGGAAGATATGTAAAAGGAGGCTCCAAAAAGATTGATTGTTGCAGAAGCAGGGAAATGTGGGAGGGAGAAGGGAAAGAGAGTGGAGAGAACAAAGGTTAATACTGATTGTTCTAATAAGATGTAATCCATCTACATTTATGCACATTTGTGGTGTGAAAGCGTGGAATGATAAAAATGCCAATAACTTGAATCGTCTTTCTCAATAATCCAGGTCAAAAAAACATTTCCCTTAGGAAACAGTTTAATGTAAATCAGCCTCCATTTTCTCATGGCCTTAGATGTAACTACATGTAAATTACAGGTTGGGAAGTTGTTACAGTGAAATCTGTCAGATGAACAAACTACAGTTTACTTTTTTGGGAAAATCAGCTGCTCACGTTGACCTCTTTTAGACGTTTACTCCTAACAAATACAAACCTAGACTGCGTTGCCTACACTCTGCACTGCCAAACAACATCCAACTCCAATTGATTTCAATTTTACTGGAGGGCATGGGAGCTCCCGTGGTGTTACACTAATGTGCTGACTGCATTATTGGGCAAATATTACTGAGAGAACTGGACTACTGAGGCTTTGTAAAGAAACCAGGTCTCAACCAAAAATCAAGTTCTGTTCTCATACTTGTCTCTACAGCAGTAATTTAAAGTCAATATGGAATAATTGTTTGTTTGTGTCAGGTAAAAGTAATGGGCTAAGATGTACCTTTCTCGTGTTTTGTTTGTACGGACTAAAATATCAAGATTGATCTAAAACATCAGCACAATGCAGAGTCATTAAATGTTTTCTATTACTCAGAGCAATTCAGCAAACACCCCTGTGAAACCAAAGCTGAAAGAAGGAGCAATGGATGGTTAACTGCTACCATTAGACTCTCACAGTGGCAACTGACTTAAATTAAAAAAGGTGGTAGGGGTCTACGTTTATTTATTTCTGCATCTATACGTGTTTGGTGTAGAGAATTTAAAATGTGATTGTAGTTCAGCTGCACTGAACCAATTTGCACTTTAAAAGATCCTGACTTATTCTTTATTGTGCATATATAACTTTTCAGTGTGTAACCTGTTCCAGCTTCAGTTAAATAAAGGGCACATTTTCAGGATAAGGTTAAAAGTCCATTAGTACAAGCCTTTCTTAGATGCTGACATTATACTAGTCATTTACAAAACATCTCCCTGTGGCACTAACTTGCCAGGGTTCTCCACCTTTTCATGGTGGGCAATTAAAATGGGTTAATTGAAGATGCTAATTAGGAACATGAGGTGCCAAACAGCAAGGGAGCCAAAGGGCAGGGTGCAGTATGTATTTTTAGGAAATATTATTATTTTTATGATAAGACACATTAATAACATCCCTCCCCTGGGAGAGAAAAAATAACCTTGAGGTAGAAAAGAAGTGAAAAGAAAAAAAAAGAAAACTATTGTGCTGGAGCTTACCATACCACCTGTCTTTGGGAGGTGATTGAAACTGATGCCTGTGCATTGGCTCCTTTTGAAGATAGGCAAGAGATTGATGGCTGCCTCCCAAAGCCCCTCAAACAGCTTTAGCAGTAAACAGAGTCCATCTTCCAAACTGCCACCACGACAGATGAATCAACGCTTGCACAGTGATTAATAACTGCATTTTGCCACTGAAGCTTTTATCCATTGCACATATGCACATTGTTAGACTCCAACCGTCAGCATTAACCTTATGTATGTAAGAATCCATATCCTCACTTCTTAATGTTTTCCATATTTTAGATACAGAACACATTTGCATACAACAATTGCAAATGTGAGTTATTCCCACCTTAACATCAATTTTGTGCAACGTGTCTAAATATGGCAAAAAGTAAAAAAAAAAAGTGCTTATTTTTGATGTACTATTTTCTATCTCCCTTTGTATCAGTCTAAAGACTACATACTTGGATCCTGTTAATGTCTTCTGCTTTGACATATCTTTCCCCACAGTTCAACTGTTGTTGTTGTTTTTATTTGTCCCCTCCAATTCTGGTTTACTTTTATAACATTCACTCAATCGCAAATATTTTCGGTTTACCTGTCAAATCATTTAAGATAAATGGTAAGCCAGTCACATGACAGCAACTCACTGCATTTAGGCATGTACAGTAGATGTCAACTTGATGAAGTTCCAACCTTAACCAAGAAGATTAAGATTACCTTCAATATGCTATAGTTGTTGGTAAAGCAGAAACAGAACCTTCTGATATACCGGAATATTTATGCACAACCGTATCTAGGGTTTGCAGAAAAAGTCAAAATATCCAGTGTGCAGAGGTTGTTCTGTTGAAAATATCTGATTTATGTCAAAAGTCATGGGAGAATTGGTAGACTGGTTCAAAATTATAGCAACAAAATAGAAGCTCAAATAACCTCTTGTCATATCAAATGTATATAGGATACTATCTCTGACCTCACATCACATTAAATCTTGAAGCAGATGGGCTTCTAGTGGAGGTATAATAGTGTATGTTTTGTTTTGTGACTAAGAGTACTAAATATCCCTGACTTAAAGCTGCAATAAGGAGTTTTGATAAAACCACAGACTTACACAGAAAATTTGAACAAGCACATCAGGTCCCCCCCTCCCACTCGCTCTCTACTGTGTACAGCCCTCCCACCACAGCTCCTCCCCCACAGCTGAGCCTGCCGTACTGACAAATGTTTACCTGTCTTGGTTTTCTGAGCAGGTGCCACTCAAGAAATTGGCAATTTTCTTGTAAAGCACATTGTTTCTGTGCCATTGCTCCATACAGCTGCAGCCCACCAGCAATTTTGAGCTTGAATCATGGTAGTGCAGCGCAAGGGATGGGGTGTGAGCAGCGCTTACACAAGAGTGATTGACACTGCTAACAACCAGTCAAAGCCAGACAAACCTCCTGGCTCTGATTGGTTATTTCTGACCGGGAGCAGTGTATATCTTCAAGTGGCAGGAGGACAAGTGGGAAGAGCCAAAGGAACTTCATTTTTTTCACAGATTATATATCTCATATTTACCTGTGAGGACATTGTGACAGTTTCAACCAATATACAAAAACTATATTTACACAACCTACTCTAGCTTTAACAACTGCACCTGCTGAGGGACCACACACTACATGACTGGTCTAGCCAACTAAAGATAACCTAACACATCAAACTCTCGTAGAAAATTTTGTGAGGACGACTGTGTATGAGTATGTTTCATTCATGTTGAGAGTTTGGAATATTGATTTGAGGTTCAGAGTTTGTTCATGGGTTTCAGAATGAGTGTCAGTGTCAGTTCTTTCAGCTGCTCCCTTATTCAGAGATGCCACAGACAATAATTTGAAAAGAAACTAAAAAGAGTTTCTACATCAGATCAGCCCTACCTGATGCACACAGGATTTGGACTCAGGTCCCCCATTTGAAAAGATGTATGCGTAGGCCACTGCACCACTACAGAAGGACTCTTGGACTCACTGTCAATGTTGCTGTTAATTAAAATATTATTTTGGATCTTGTAAATAAACATTAAGAACTTATAAGACACACATTTATTGTATTTCGAAAATATCTTAGACAGGAAAGTCTAAAACATACCGCAATGTAGCCCTAAATATCCAAATGTTTTTCTTTTATTTTTCTTTCTTTTTTTTTCATAATGTCTTTGTCATCAGTCGATGGTTTGCAATGTCTCCACAGTTTTTTTTTTGTGTATATATAATGTTCAATGGTTAACAATAACATTTCATATGAGTGTTTGGTCGCAGCTGATGTCCTTTCCCAGCTTTTAACTTTCATTTGCTGTTGGCAACACATATATTCAGTACGGTCCGGGAACAGATTTCAGTGCCTGAATGCATTCAGATTCAGCTCATAAAATGTGAAGATATCTGTTCCCCTCAAACACTTGCACTCCAGTATCCCACTAAGTTCTTGTGCCAACTTGCGCTATCATACATTTTTTTTCTTCATAGTAGGTACATCTGGTCTGGCGTTCCGTTATCTGAGACATCATCCAAAGAAGACAGCTCACCCGCTATTATCATCTAATATAGAACAGATTACTAGATCAATGTTTGCTTCTGTGCTTGTTAGTCTCTCTTGTTCTGTCTCTGCTCTGTCTTCTGTAACCCCCAGTCGGTCGAGGCAGATGACCGTTCATACTGAGCCCGGTTCTGCTGGATGTTTTTCCTTTCCGCTAATGGGTGGTTTTTCTTTCCACTGTCGCTTCCTGCTTGCTCAGTATGAGGGATTGCTGCAAAACCATGGACAATGCAGGCGACTCTTCCTGTAGCTCTACGCTTCTCCAGGAGTGAATGCTGCTTGTCGGGACTTTGAAGCAATCAACTGGTTCCCTTATATAGGAAATTTTTGACCAATCTGTATAATATGATTGATTTTGACCTTGTAAAGTGCCTCGAGATGACATGTTTCATGAATTGGCGCTATATAAATAAAATTAAATTGAATTGAATTGAACTAACTTCAACTATGCAGACTGACACAGACTTGTCCTAACTGGTAATCTGTGGTAAAATCTAGCAAGCAAAATTGGAAAAAATATATGGCAACTTTGAAAGAACAGTGGGTCCAAAGTTGTATTACCAAGGTGTACCTAATCAAGTGGCCAGTGACTGTATACCAAAATTATATTTTGTCCTTGTGTCATCTGGATGAAAATTATTACAATAATATGCGTCAATGTGAAGACTCTTGAAGACACCAGAGTAAAAGAGCAAATTACCACAATTCTGTTCTTTTGAATGAATAAATGTTATTTTAAACATTTGTTTGTTTTCAAACTGTTTGTATATTTTTTTCCCAATAAAAAAATCCTTAATTTTTCATTGAAGTTATTAAATTGTTGCCCTTTTAATGGTTGTAAAGCTTTTTTTTATACATTTGCTTCGATCTTTAGTCTTTAGTATTCCGACGGTAGGTCAATATAATTGTTTACCCTGTCTTCTGTAACATATGAATGGATTTGGTGTTTGTTTTATTTGTTTTAGTCCATGCTTTCACACAAGTCATGTCTGGAACTATTAGGAATTGGTATGACATGTATACAGATGTTTTGTTTCTAAATTTCTTGCTTATGTTGAAAGTGAATTACTAAAAAAATATGAAATGGCACAATACTGTATGACTAGCATGAAACAAATGCTTATTAAACTGTTAAATCTGGTTGTAATAAAAGTAGAATATTATTTAATGATTGCTATAGATGCTATTCCCATATCATCCATGATCTGAATGTGGCTTTTAGAAAATTATGGTATTTCTCTTTTAATGCTGCCCTTAGTGGTTCTTAAATGAATTGTGCATTTGACCCTACACTTGTTCAAATAACTCCCAGCTGTCATAGTGATGCTCACCAGATGGAGAGAGCAATGCACGCACAAGTGAGCAGGAATAGACTGATCGGCAACTAAAGGTTAAAGACATCTTGTAACTTCTGTTAGAACTAACCCCCATCATTAAATTTCAAAGGTTGATATCTACATCTCTGGCAATATGTTCATACTGCCCTCTTTGGTCCTTTTCAGAGGGTATCTCATAGAGTATTTCATATAAAAGTAATGTAAGCAGTAAAAATGTCCATCTATCCTGCACCTTCCGTCCCAGGTGACTTGACCTTTATCGTAAAGGGCCCATCTGTGGGTTAATAGGGTTTTGGAAGTGAGCAAACATATTGCTTAAGGGAATCACATGTTCATATAAAACAAGCGGAGGAAAGCTTGAGTTGTCTGCCATGTGTGTCGTTGTGTTGCCCTGTGACACTCTGGACTTGCAACCTGTCCAGGGTGTACCCCAGCTCTTGCCAAATGTCCACTGGAGATTGGCACCAGCTCCCTTGTGACCCTGCAAGGACAATTAAACAATGTATAAACAATGGATTGATGGATGGAAAAGTGGAATGTAACCTGACCTGCTTTTCTTTGTTTTGATTTCACCCTTTATGGTTGAGGGGATCTTTATTGAGCATCCATCAGAAACATTTAAAAAAACAATTATCCTTAGTGCCAATAAAACATGTTTATTATTATACAAAAACATAGTACAAGGTAAAGCGAGATTATCTTTGTAAATCTAAGTGTAAAAATTAATCATAATAAAATATGTAATTTACTTTTGTCTGTTAATCCTTCATCATTTTAAGTGCACACTGCCTCACTACTACCGACTTCCCGTGTTAAGTTAAACCACTAAGCACACACAATTTATATTTGTGTGCTTAGATTAAAAAAGTTAAAACCACATCTACTGTTTTGATGAATAAAATATACTATTTACATACACAAACGATTAAATTGCCCACCCAACATGGTGGATAGTTTCCGTACCTCAATTACCCAGAGGGTGAGCTTGTCAAGAGCTTCAGCTCATGTTAGGGTCTCCCACAGCAAATTAGCCTCAGGGGAGGAATCAGACTAAGGAGTCTATAGTTCCATCCGAATACCCTTAATAATAGCTTCTTGCTTCTGCTCCTAGCTCCTGTTTCTTGACCTTCCATGGGGTCTACAGTAAGAACTGTATCATGTGGAGGAAAAGAGCTTCCGACTGCTGTGCCGAATTATGACAGAAACGCACATGGAAGATGCAAGCCAAATCATGTCACGCAAAGAAATGTGGGATACTGAAAGGGTTCTTAGCACCGGTAAGGGGTGTAGTGGGTTCCTAGGCAAAACTAGGTGCGGGAGGGAGCATACAGGTTACTTTTCCTACCTCCTTCCTTAGTGACTGCACTATTCGGACAGCACTTATCATGGCATTTGCTGACACACTTCTACTTTGACTCAATATTCCTTACTCTTTAAGGGTATTGGGGTTGAGCCTTTGTTTCCGATGACATGTCTACGACGGAGTATTAGGGCCACACATGAAGGGAATTTTTTTTTGCTATGACGAGATTAAACTCGACATGTCAACTTTAAAGTCGCCATGTCGACATTAAACTCAACATTTCGAGAATCTCAAATTCAGAACTGCGAACCCGGGTAAGCATCACTAGGGAAAGACGTTACGTTATTGGTAGGCCACCGCTTCCAGTGATGATTGTACAGTTGCACCACGGCAAAGACTACCTTCACACTTAATTAAAACGCAGAGACTGCAGCTGTGGAGCGCGGTTGCTCTTTTCTCCAAACTTTGGAATGTCGAGATTAAAGTCGCCACGATATATCAACTTTATTCTCGAAATGTTGAGTTTAATGTCAACATGGCGACTTTAAAGTCGACATGTCGAGTTTAATCTCGTCATGGCAAAAATATTTTTTCTCTTCATGTGTGGCCCTAATACTCCGTCATACATGTCTGACCACAGCATTAAGGCGAGGCATGGCAAATTTATTTATATAGCACAATTCAGTACAGAGACAATGCAAAGTGCTTTACATGATTAAAATATAGGAAAATAAAACAGAATAAAAGCAAGTAGGAATAAAATGTAGAAACAAAATAGAACATTAAAAACAGTTGGACTAAAAAAAAAGTTGAACTAATGATGTTTCAGTACAACAGTTTTACTACAACGGCAATCCTAAACAAATGTGTTTTTAATTTTGATTTAAAACAACTCAGGCTTTCCGCACTTTTACAGTTTTCTGGAAGTTTGTTCCAGGTAAGTGGAGCATAGGAACTAAATGCTGCTTCTCCGTGTTTAGTTCGTGTTCTAGGTATGCAGAGTAGGCTGGAGCCAGAAGACCTGAGTGTTCTGGAAGGTTGATACACTGATAACAAGTCTGTAATGTATTTGGGTGCTGAGCCATTCAGGTATTTATAGACTTAAGTCTATTGTCTGAGATACAGGGAGCCAGTGTAATGACTTTAGAACTGGGGTTATGTGCTCGACTTTCTTAATCTTAGTGAGGACGCGGGCAGCAGCGTTCTGGATCAGCTGCAGCTGTCTGATCCACTTTTTAGGCAGGCCTGTGAAAACAATTCGACTAAAAATGACTGTATGGATTAGTTTTTCCAGATCATTCTGAGACATTAGTCCTTTAATCCTGGAAATGTTCCTCAGGTGATTAAAAGCCGACCTTGTAATTGTCTTTAGACGCTTTTGAAGGTTCAGGTCTGAGTCCATCACTACACCCAGATTTTGGGCCTGATCAGTGGTTCCTAGCTGAAGCAGCTGAAGCTGTGTGCTAACTTTTGATCTCTCCTCTATTGGTCCAAATATTATTACTTCTGTTTTGTTTTTATTCAATTGAAAATTTTTTTGACACATCCAGGCATTGATTTCTTCTAGGCATATCCTCAGTGCTTGAACTGGTTCATAGTCACCTGGTGACATGGTGATGTAGAGCTGTGTGTCATCTGCATAGTTATGGTAGCTGATGTTGTTGTTTTTATTATCTGAGCAAGAGGGAGCATGTAGATATTGAAGAGGAGACCCAGAATGGACCCTTTGGGAACCCCACATGTAATTTATGTCATCTTTGATGTAAAGTTACCTACTGATACAAAAGATTCCCTGTTCTTTAAGTAGGATTTAAACCAGTGGAGAGCTGTACCAGAGAGACCGACCCAGTTCTCCAGGCGTTCTAACACAATGGAGTGATCGACAGTATCGAATGCTGCACTGAGGTCCAATAGAACCAGCACGGTGGTTCTGCCACAGTCTGTATTTATATGGATGTCATTAAACACCTTGATAAGGGTGGTCTCTGTACTGTGGTGAGCACGGAAGCCAGACTGGAAAACGTCAAAGCGGCTGGTCGTTGTTAAGAAGGTGTTTAATTGTTGAAACACAGCTTTTTCAAAAAACCTCAAACCTTCCCTTCATCTTACTGATAAAGGGAAGGTTTGAGATGGGCCTGTAGTTCTGGAGTAGAAGTTCGTCTAAATTGTTCTTTTTCAGCAGTGGTTTTATAATTGCTGTTTTTAGGGACTGGGGTAAAACACCTGACAGAAGGGACGCATTTATTATCTGAGTCAAATCAGACACTATGACAGGCAAAACGTTCTTAAAGAAAGCTGAGGTTGTTTGGGCTTTGCTGTCCTTGGGGACTTCTGAAGCGGCATGTAATGGGCGGCCAGAAGGATTACAGCTTCCATGGTGGTGGAACCTAAAACTTGGAAATGGGAGGAATTCAGAGATACTATTGAAAGAGACTTTCAGTTGGTTTCCAGGGAGTTCTGGAAAGCCATTCCATGACTCAGAAAATTGTAACAGGGACCATGACTTCATGGACTGAGGATGTCATCAGGTAGAGGAAGGAGCACGTTCAGGATCTGCTCAATCCAGTCATCATGTCCTCTGCAGAGCAGCCAGAGCCTGAGGAATCAGGAGAATTCAAATTAATTACTGTGACAGGGGTTGCTGACATAGTTAAAACGTCCGTAGCAGAGTTTGTATGACTGGATTGATTGAATTCCATATTTTTTTGTGAATGATTTGGCTATATATGTCCTCTAAAGTACCTTGAGATTGTATATTGGTGTATATAAATTAACTCAATGGAAGTACCATTGGTGGGTCATTGCTGTTAGATTTAAGTAGCTGTTGGGTCATCAGTTATCTAGCAGTGGTATATATTTGTGTCATACACTGTCTGAGTCGCAATGCTCATGCACCAAATATTTTTAACATGTCTGGAAAAGCTCTGGCAGTCTATTTTGAAAGTGAAAATGTTTATGATACATTAGCCTATAAGTGAAGGAAGGCTATGCTGGAGTGTTATTTACTTAAAGGAACAATAAGTAAGAACTTTACTGCAAAAATCCATTCCCATCCATGTTACTTCCATTCCCCAGGATGGAAGTCACATTCCCTATAAACAATTGGCCCTGTCCATCAGCAATATCTTGGTCAAGTTCTTTTCTCCTTTCAAACGTAGAAGTACGGTTCGGAAAGACTTCGGCAAAGTGTGTAGCCTGTTTTTACTTCCTGGTTCCTGGGCCAGTGACATGAGAGTTCCCAGGGTTCCCAAAACAGAGCCCAGCATTTGGTATTTTATTTTGTTAAAAGAGCAGCAGCCTCAAGACATGGAAGCCAGTAAGAGAAGCGGACCAGGAATAAAACAGAATACAACATCATATACCTATCCTGTGTAAGTAAAAATTTAGTGGGGTTTTACGACCAGTAAAAAACATTTAGAAATTATGTATTAGACTGTTTTTATTGGCAGGCTGTTATACCGATTTGAGCCACTAGATGTCATTATTACTTATTCCTCCTTTTAAGGTTTACGAATCCTATATGTGTAACATGGGTATTGTTGTGATATCAGCCAGGAGAGACAAAATCAGACGGTTCCTGATATGTGAGAAGCTGCCGACTCCCTCCTCTATAGGGAACTGCTCCATCACAGCGGGTGGCACAGCAAAAAAAGCTAAGCTCTCTCCCTCACATCTTTCTCTTTGTCCGTTAGCCCTCGTGAGTTGTAGCTCACACTGGAGAGAAAACCACCGGTGCCCAAATGGAGTTCAGAGTCCTGCCACATATGAAGGCAGGATTTAAGCTAAGTGCATTCCTGCCCTTTTCCAACATCGGACCTTAAACAGTCGATGGCCGTGGAAAAAGGCAGTTTGTAACCTTTTTCAGCTGTGGCAGGAAAGCTGAGTCGAGACGGCACGGAGCATTCTCCTGCAGCTAGGCTCAGCTAAAATAAATCTGATCTAAAGTCGCACGCTGCAGGCTCTCACAGGAAGCCTAAGTACACAGCCACACCAAGAAGGCAGTGTGGAGGTCCACTTGTTCCACAGCCCGGGCGCAGCCAGTGGAGCCGGTGTAAAGCACATCACAGGCTCAGGTTCACAAGGTGTTTCCCCCTGAGCTAGCCACATGCTTGCTGCTCCGAACCATCTTTAGCCTAAAGCAATTTCTTCCAACCGGACTGCCCAAAGTCGACCGAACAGACTCAAAGGCAGATGTTTGGCAGAATAAACTGGGGAAGTTTAAAATGATTTACTTTTAATGTGTTTTACTATGTTTTAAGATTTGACCAAGTTAAATGTGTATCCTTAGTGCTATTAGCTTCCCGGATAACTTACAGCTACCCCAGTCTAGTAAACGTAACTATGACTTTTTTAACATAATACTTGTTTCGTTTCACTCTGCCATCGTTCGATAGTGCTACGTGTGTTAGTGCAGCATTAATAGGGAAGATTAATGTTTATTTAATGGTGTTTCATGTAACGTTAGAAATAACTCATCAGGGTAATGTAAATACGGCCATGATTTACCCCCATGCATCATTTCCGGTCGATTGTCCGCTACAGTGCTGGCTAGCCTCTAAGTCACCAATCTGAGTCTGAATTATTTCCAGGAGAAATAATTACATTAATAAAAATCAAGTGTCCTAAGGGTTATTGATTCCTATTTAGTAAATCATTGTTGAAAATGTTATTTGCTTAAGTAATGTATCATTCAGGATTTGCATTGTGAATGGGTTGAACGCATATCAAATGTTGTTCTAAATTAGTTAAGATAGTTTAACCGAATTCCACATTCCTCAAGATGAACTTTGGTTCTTTAATTTGGATCTGCAGTGAACCAAGATTCACTGAATCCTTCTGATGATTGTTTTCAAGTATTTGATTTTGTCGTTTTGTAATTTTGTGTGTATATGGTTCCTTAATCTCTTTTTCTCATAATGTTGCTTAGAAGTTTTAGTTAAGTTTCACTAGCCTAATAGAGATGATTTGTTGATTGAAATACAGTGTTAATTCAGATAAACAGTATTCTGTAGTGGTGTTCTCTGGATGTTCATTTTACTTCTGTTAATAAATTATTATACTTGAATAGAAGCTGTCACCCCTTTATCCCACATGTGTGCAGAGTTTGCTGTTAAATTATTGCCAGTTCTCGAATCACCCTTTCAAATATTGTTCTAATATCAGCTGTTTGGGCTGATATTCACCAAAAAATACCTAACAGACCAAGAGCTTTTTTAATTAATAACTTAAAAACATATGTAATGGCACAACAGTATAAAATGAACAAATACTTTATTTTTCTTGTCAATAACTTTTATTTACTGTCTGTCATCAAGATGTATGTTTAACCATGAGTGGTGTAACAGTAATAGAGGTAGAAAAAAATGACCTATGGATTTCAGCGGAAAGTGAGTCTTAATCTTTTAAATTAGAAAGTTGGATGTTCTGTAGATTTGTGTAGTGTAATTCAACTCTTGTATTGCGGGCTACAATTAATTGATTGTATTAACCCCTTAAAAGTAAAAAGAAATATCAGTTTCTGTTTTCAACAACATACTATTAACGGACTAGTAAATAACTTTAACATTCCTTTGGTGTTTTGTATGAGTTTTTAATGTGTGCATTTTAAAACATGCCTTAAAAATACTATTTTCAATTACCAGTAAGAAGCTACCCTATTCAATAACTTCTGGTTCATAAACTATCCAATAGTTCATGGTGTGAATCAGAACAACTGTTTTTACATATGCTACCGGACAAAAGTTTGGAAGCACAATACCTATTTTTACAACTAATATATCATAATTTCATTGGTATTCTTTACTACAAAATATTTTTTTTTTTTATGAAGGGTAATTTGCACTCATCAGTGTTTAGAGTAAAGTAGTTATTACCAGGGAGTGCTGAGCTTGATAGGAATGTAAATGTGACACAGATGCCAAACAACAGCATATTACTGATCAGCGAAATAATCTCAGGATAGTTTACCATTAATACTCATGAGATGACTATTAGGTAGTTTTTTTCCCGGTTTCCCACAAAATATAAAGGTGCTTTTCCTGCACATGATTGCTGTCATCTGATATCTCTCTTCATATTTCTGTTTGACTGGCATATTTGTCCCTTGGGCCCCATCACTGCCCTCCCCAGTTTCCTAATTTCTGATGCACTGTTAGATGAGCGCAGATTACTGTGGCCCCATGCTCCTCAGCAAACTCCTTCAATATTAATGAAGACTGATGAAGTGCTAGGGAGCCCCTGTCTTTCAGCCCTAACCTAGATTGGATTGACAGTTGCAATTAGTGTCTCCTCAAGTTCATTTCCATCACTTTAATTTGACACAAAGAAGGACAGTGTGACACCATTGAGAGAGGGAGAAGTCCTGAGGAGAATGGATAGTGACTGAAAGTTAGATTTTTGCACTGAAACATTGTTTCATTCTTAAGCTTGCACGACGTATTTAGCTTATATCATTTTTTTTCTAAGAACGCTTTTCATTCTTCGCAGGTGACTTTATCCATTCATGTTTGCGACTCAAATTAATATAGAGACTTTTGATGGCAGGACAAGGTTGCAGTCTCCTCTGCATTACCCTGCCACTGGCTTTGACATTTGGAATGTTATGTTTATTTTTTTATAACAGCATTTATTAGGGCTGTCAATCGATAAAAAAAAAATAATCTAATTAATTACTCTAATACTAATTAATTACTCTGTAATTAATTAATCTAAATTAATCGCATATAATTTTTGCTGTGAAAGTATTTTAAATATTTAAATTCAAATGATTCAATGAATAATCAGCATGAGATACATTAAAGTGCTGTTTTCAACAGCAGACAAACTGAACTAAACAGATGCCAATGTCAAACTGAACTCACATCAACAGGAGACGTCAACTGAAATAATAATAAAGAAGATAACCTGAATTTAACAGACGTAAACATATTCCGTATTCCAATCAACTTTTTAGGCTAATTATACACAATATAAACCTAGTGCTATTTTAACAAACAAGCATTTTATTAGTTATCTCTTATCTGATGTATTTTTGTTGTTTGGCACTTTGTTTTACCTCGTGTTAAAGTAAACTTTAAATAATGATGACATTCATGATGATTATGATCAGAATAAACTTTTGCATCACCTCCCAGAAGCTGGAAAGAAAAGAGACAAAGACATTTTTCACACCTCACTTAGTAACTCTAATATTTCAGTCTAAATACTTTAGCCTAAATATTTTGGGCTAAAATATTACACTTTTTATTTGTTTTTCTTCAATCCCACGGTGATGTTTAGTAATTTCTGCCAAAGGCTGCAGCATTTTGATTTAATTCATATGAATGCTGTATTTGCAAGCCATACTCTGATTGGATGGGGAAAAAAACTGTCTGTGATTGGCTTTAACTGCCGAGCGAGCGCACAGCTGGTGTTGAGCGTGGAATGAGCAGGTGTGCACGAGCAAAGTAGTGCGCGAGCAGAGATGGAACTCAACGCGAGGACAGTGGGTTGAGAAGAGTTTATCAGACCGTGCCAGACCGGTTTTGAGCGTTAAGAGTTGTTTCACTTCGCGCTTGGATTGGTTTCTGCGCGCTCAAACACAAGGCACAAATATCGCTACATAGTTGAGCGGTAGCGCTGTCTTCTTCTCTGTCTTCATGCGCCTCCCCTGTGACTCTTTGGCACCCCCCAGGGGAGGCGAGCCTCACCTATTGAAAACCCCTCACAAACTCCCACAGATGCTGGGTCCCAGGTATTAAATGTTCACTTATATACAGAAAGGCTATAATTTATTTACTTTCTTTTGCTTTCTTTTTTAGGTATCACATTACACATGTCAGCTTAAATAATAATACATATGATTTAGCAATGGTATCAAGGTGTTACACGATTGTATCTGTTGCTTTATGTCTGTTGGTTGTGCTGTTCTTTTTGTGTCTCTTTCCAGGTGATGGAGCAGACAGAGGACGTTTTATCATTCTCTTCCTTTTATCTCTTCTTTCTTTCACCTCTTCTTTCTCTTTTTTGTCTCTTCTTGTTTTTCTTTTACTCTCCTACTTTCCCATTGTAGTGTCCATATAATTTGAAATTCTCCCTGCAGGAATCACAATAAAGCTATTTACACGCACAAATCAAGCGGAACATTATGGCGAAAGCTGTTTGCTCCACTTGTGAAAGTAAAATCTGTCGAGCTCTATTTGGCATTAAGATATAAATTTTTATTGCCACATTGCTAGACAGGACACTGGGGAAAAAAAGAAAAAAAAAAACCCTACTATACGACTTTGATTAATCTGCGTTATTTTTTTAATCCGCTATTTTTTTTTTATTAATTAATCGAAATTAACGCGTTATTTTGACAGCCCTAGCATTTATGTAATGTTCTCCCTCTGTTTCTGTAATCTTTTTCTTTCCTTTGTTTTTTTTTTTAAGTTTTGTTCATGTACAGTATTTTGAATCGTCTTATTGCTGAAAAGTGCTTTATAAATAAACTTGCCTTCCCATTTGACTTTCCAGGTTTCCTCTTTTACCTCCAGCAGCCACCAAATATATAGTATGTCACTGTGTCTGTGAAAAAGATGAATGGGAGAGATATACGGACAGCAGCACCTGAAAATGAATGACTCTCCGTTTTTGCATGGAAAAGAAGCAGTAAACGATAGTCAAAGCCTGACTGTGTGTGTGTGTGTGTGTTTTGACATACACTTTCACTTGTTTATGTATGGATATGCATGAGACTTTATGTGAAATATGGGACCAGAAAAGTTTTTCTTAGCCAGGCAACACACCTCAATTCCCCATCCATCAAATACAATGTTTAGGCTGTCTACATCTGCAACTTTGGAACTTTTTGTGCTCACATATACACTTTTCCTGACCACTTTATTAACTTCCTTAATTATTTTACAATTACTTAGATTCAACAACATGTTAGTTGCATTTCTCACATATTTTGTCCTATGTTGACATAACAGCAGCAATCAAGTGCTACACATTTGTGGCCCACACATTTATCAATGCCATGTTTGTGGGTCCAAACAAGGAATTTGACTTTGGATTCTAACGAAAAACATTTTGTGAAAATGTAAGAACAGTGTCAGTATGTACAGCGGAGTCCCCAACCCTTACCTCAGCTTACCTTAGTAAGGATATTAAGGTAGGGTGTGGCACTTTTGCTCAATTGGTGCGAGGGGACCCAAAAAGTTCCAAAAAAAAAAAAAACACACCTACATCATGAGCCATTAACAAAAGGCAGGAAGGATCAATGTGTTCATTTTGATTAAGCCAAATTCTGACCTCTCTACCTGAATATTTGCTGGAATCAGGGACTCATCAGCATAGGCATATTTTTTCAGCCTGTTGTTTCCACATTTTGGTGAGCTCGTGTGGATTGTTGTCTTTGTTTCATGTATGTTCTTAGCTGAAACAAGTGATCTTCTGCTGCTTTTTTCCATCTGCTTCATGATTGTAAATTGTATGCATTCCGAGATGGTTTTCTGCATATTTTGCTTTCAAGGAGTGGTACCTAGTGCTACTGTTACCTTTATGTCATCTCAAACCAGTCCATCTATTCTCCTCTGACATCAACATCCATATAACAGCTGTTTCCTGGATGTTTTTTTTTTCTTCTTTCTGACCGTTGTCTGCAAATCCGAGAGATGGTTGTGCATGAAAATGCTAGTAGATAAGCATTATGTTTAATAATGCTAATAGGTTGCCTTGGACTAACACATTGAAAGTTACTTAAATCCCATTTCTATCACATTCTGATTCTCTGTATTTTAACTTCTGGAAGTTATTTTCATCGCATCTAGATGATTAAATGATTAGTTCATCTGCCCATAAGATATTGCATCACTATTTGTATTAACAAGCAACTGATCTAATTAAGTATCTGATTTAAATAGATTTAAAACCAGTATCATTGTTGGTGTGGAGGATACCTCAGGTGGTCTTACTCCCCTTCTCATTCTTGATATCAAATATAGTTTTCTCTCACATATACAAGTTGCTGCTGATGGATGAAATAAAAGTGTAGTATAATATGTGGTTTAAAAGTAAATCAAAATGACTATTATTTAATGTTCAAATATGTCAGTCAATTGATCTGTAGACATTTGCAAGGTAACAATGGCTGTTTTTGCATGTTTTCTAATTAACTGTTATTGTAAAAACAGAAATGGCAAAGCCAGACTGAGATGTTAAGTATAAGATCAAAAAGAAATATGGAAAGGCAAACATGGACAGGGTTGTCAAAGAACAGATGACCATACTTCTCTGATACTTTTATACTTCATATCTACATAATGGCTAATGCTGGTGAACCCGGTATTCAGCCAGACATTTAAAAGGTTTGTTGTGAAGAGAATGAGTAGTGGTGGGTGAGGCAGACAAACATAACCAGAGTGGGCAGATGAATCTTGGCAGAAGGTGCAGGCAGACAGGGATGAGCAGGAGACCAGAGGATGCAGACAGTGACAGAACCAAACAGGTGATGTGAACCACCGGAACAGACAGAGGAAGCGGCTGTGACTCCCGGGAAAGCAGACAGAACTGCAGCACGCAGACAACAGGCAACTTTAACTGAAGAGTCCAGCTGGCTGAGCACACAGGATCTGGAAGAAACAGGGTTCGTCACACTGGACCACAAGAAGCAATGAAGAGAGAAGAGATGTTCTGGCAGGGACGAGTTGGCTGAGGCAGGTGGCTGAGGCAGGTATATTCAATTCAATAAAATTTTATTTATATATCACCAATTCATGAAACATGTCATCTAGAGGCCCTTTACAAAGTCAAATTCAATCATATTATACAGATTGGTCAAACATTTCCTATATAAGGGAACCCGTTGATTGCTTTACAGAAGACAGAGCAGAGACACAACAAGACAGACAAAAAGCACAGAAGCACACATTGATCCAGTAATCTGTTCTATATTAGATGATAATAGCGGGTAATCTGTCTTCCTTGGATGATGTCACAGTTAACAGAACGTCAGACCAGGTGTACCTACTATGAAGAAAAAGAGAGAGTAAAAAGTTAAAAGCTGAAATGACGACAAGCAATGCCAAACTTGAGAACAGTAGAAATCAGTAGAGTGAGAAAAAAAGGGCCATGATGTCCCCCAGTAGCCTAAGCTTATAGCAGCATAACTATAGAGGTAGCCCAGGATAACATGAGCCACTCTAACTATAAGCTTTGTCAAAAAGGAAAGTTTTAAGATTAGTCTTAAAAGTAGACAGGGTGTCTGCCTCATGGACCAAAACTGGGAGTTGGTTCCACAGGAGAGGAGCCTGATAGCTAAAGGATCTGCCTCCCATTCTACTTTTAGAGGCTCTAGGAACCACCAGCAGACCTGCAGTCTGAGAGTGAAGTGCTCTGTTAGGAACATACGGGGTAATCAGAGCTCTGATATATGATGGAGCTTGATTATTAAGGGCTTTATATGTTAGAAGAAGAATTTTAAATGCTATTGTTGATTTAACAGGAAGCCAATATATGTAGGCTGGTGAATGGGTGAGCTGAGTAGACTAATTAGTGGCAACAGGTGGAGATGATCTAGAGTAGGGTGGTGGCTGGAGGGAGACTGAGCTGATTGGATAGTGGCTGGTGGCAGAGAAGTGACAGGCTAAATGAGAAAAGTCCAGAAGAGTCCAAAGGCAAAATAAACAAAAACCCAAATCATGACAATCTATTTCTCTTTACAGCCTGATGTTTTTTTTTTTTTTTTTTTTTTATAAATAAACTATATGAGAATGATATGGACTGAGTTTTCAGCTCAATTTGTTTAAACAGTGTCACTTTGATGAGGGAGTCCTTTGTGAGAGGCTGTTGCTTACACTTCACCACTGGGTAGAATTGTTTCTTTGGAACCACGTTTTATCATCCTCATTACCAAGTCATCATTTATAGCAGAACACATTGAAAACATTTACAGCTATAATCCCCCACCCCCACCTTTTTTCTTATTTCAACGTCTTCTGGCTTTTTGCTAAAGTTAAACATTTGAGAAAATCAAAGACAATTATATTCAGACAAAGATAACCTCATAAAATACAAAATAAATAAATAAAATAAAATAAAAATAGAGGTGATCGTTCTTCTGCTTGAAGCCTGTGATCTTCATCATTCCTGGCTATATAGCTCTCATATTGTTCTGGCAGAGCTTGCACTTCAGGTTGTTTCTGTAGCCCTCGGTTTCACTAATCTTGACTTTAAGATGCTTTTGTATACTCAAACAGTTAAATGTTAATAACAATCTACTGGTGATACAGACTTTGTTATTGGAGAAGCATCTTACTGTTCTGGTGGGAACGGAGTTGGCCACACAGAAGTTTCAATAGCCAGTTAGGCACTGAGGTCATTAGTTGTCCAACTGACTTTGTAACTGTCTTTATGTGTCCGTGGAGGTTAAGGTCTGAGTCCATCACAACACCCAGATTTCGGGCCTGATCACTAGTTTGTAGTTGTAATAACTGAAGCTGCATGCTGACCCTAGTTTGTTCCTCTTTAGGTCCAAAGTTAATAGCTTCAGTTTTGTTTCTGTTCAGCTGGAGAAAGTTTTGGCACATCCATGCATTGATTTGTTTGATTGAGTTTAATAGGTTTGGGGTTGCTGAGTTTGTTATAAATATGTTCAAACTGAAAAAAAAATATAACAAACTCGTTAGAGTAATACAACTAGTGTTAATATTTATGTTTATTTATACATGTATTTATTTATTTAGATTAATGCACAGATGTATTAATGCAACCTCATAGAACTTAAAAGCCACAGTTAACAGAGATTTACATTCTTCATGTGGTGCTAAGATAGGTTTTGGTTACAAACAACATTGCATTTGAATGACCACTGGTGTGTTTCTGCTAATTTCATTTGAAAAAAGAAACACTCATCAAGTTACCAGAGTATCGTTTTCCTTAAGGTGCTCCTGTTGCACCTCTGTCTTTTTTGCTCCACTTGCTTATGTTGCTTCCTTTTGCATTTCAATCCCTTAATCCTTATGCATTCTACCCCCAGCTCGCCTTATGGTCGGTGTTTGACTAAAATCTCATTAGAATTACATAGCCATTTAGCTAAGTGACACAGGGTGTAATTGTACCATCCATCAATTGCTATGTAATAACACACTCGGAGGCGCTAAAAGTTGATTAGCCATCAACCAATGTTACCAGTGGGTTTGGGGAATAAATGGTCAAGAGAGAATTGGCAGGCTGATGTGTGGTGGGTGGCCTAGGAGGGCGTTTCGGTCAAGGTCTCTGACCCATGCAAGCTAAATTAACTTGGGAAGGATAAAAGGAACATTTTAGAAGATGTGCGTTTCTCAATTTCTTTCTGAATTGTTCTCCCTAATTTTCAGCTACCATGTTCTCTGGGATGACCATGCAGTTCCTGAACATCCTGTTCTATGTTCACAATCAAAATGGCTATTTAGAAATACAACTTAGATGTTCTCTCTTCCTCTTTATTTCTCTCTTGGAAATAAAAAATACGTTAAAAGTTTATTTTTAACTGTAAACCTTTAAAACAAATGTTGAAATTTTACGTTTCACTCTATGCCAAGCCTAGCCAACTTTATTTAAAAGCACTTTTAAAACAGTGTAGGTGACCAAATTGCTGACCAAATGGACTCGATGGTTAAAAAAATTATTTTCTTTTTTTTTTCTGTTCAAAATTCATACTCTTACTGTTAATCTTGCTCCAATTTGGTTTTTAGCCAAGTCAGTAGCCCTTTTCTTCTTCTCCTTCTTCTCTCACAATTTCACATACACAGATATCTTCTAAGGTTTAGTTGTATGTATATTTAGCCTTACTATGGCTTTAAAGTGTGATAAACAAAATAATCTGGAATTTTGCCACTAATTTTATTTTTAACATTTCTCATAAAAAACATAAATAATTCCATTTCTCATTTAACAAGGCCAATATAATTTAAAATGAGAAACATGAAACTGCTTAACTTCAGATTGTATTCTGATTTTGGCATTTCTGGTTGTGCATGCTACAGAAAAGGAAAGGGTAGATCCTCAAGAAAAAAAATACTTTATACTAACTGCAATTGGATCAGCAGATAAAAAGTTACAATTTTATATTTTATTTAATCATGAACACATATTAGTTCTTCTACACCCATGGGAAAACTCTTAGTTGTCTTTAAAAAGTCCATGACAACAAATTTCATTTCTCTGAGGTTTTGAGGATATATTATGATCTGATGTGCACTGAAGAGGCCGTGTGAATGTCAAAAGTGAATACCAAAGGACCTGCTAAGGTCAACTTTGTCGCTTTGCTCAAAAACGGTTAGATCAGAAAACAGTTCATCTTTCTACAAAGGTTGTGTTTCTGCTTGATTCAAATTCTCCAATCAGAGGGAACCATCGAGCAAATAGCCTTCCCCCTCTCCTCTCCTTCCCCTGTCTCCTCCTCCCCTTAGTTTGTGAGTCCCGCTAGCATGTCTGACAGATCCACTTGAGAGGAGGAAGGTGGAGAAGGATGCAAAGGGGCATCCCCAGATCAGCCTCCATGTATTGGCATGAACAGGAGTCAGATGCCGCGTTGGCAAATATCTAACATCCAACCTCAAACTCACTTTACAGCGGTTACTAAAAAGGCGAGCTGATATGTCCAAGGGTGAAAAAAACAGTTTCCACTCACTCATGAGGAACGAGAGAAACACAAGAGCGGCCAAAGTTTATTTATGGGGACTTCATTAATGTGGGCTTTAATGAACATTGTTTGCTGTAGGGAAATTCAAGTCGGAGTTTTCAAACAAACGGATTTTGAAAAAAACCTCTGTACCAACATGGATAGTGGCTACCACAACGGTGACATTACCTGTAAGTTGATTCATTTTATTATTTTTTTTCTAAATGCTGTCAAATGCAAGGAAAGTGTGCTTGTAACTGAAAAATTTGTCTGACTGACACCAAACCACTGTCAGCTGCATAATTGTCCTGTCAGGTTACAGCATTTGGTCACCTTAGCCTTGCGTGTCCGACATCCTGCACCACAAACACTTCCATCAGTTAGAATAATGGATTTTTGACAGAATTTTGCACCAAGGAGAGAGGTGTGGATGGAGGGGAGAGGGAATATTATGAGTAGTGCCATTCATCATTGTGATCACTTCAACAGATCATTTACCGTGATCTGTTTTGGACTATAAGGCACAGTTAAAATCCTTAGATTTTCTAAAAATTTATGGTGCACCTTATAATTCGGTGAGCCTTACATATGATAACAGCTGTGCTTACTGACCAATTTTATGTGGTACATATGCTCAAAAAGTATAACGTAAGTACGAAGCCACACCGCTCAATGGTCTCAAGACTGACTGACTGTAATGTTGAAACTAGAAGTGCATTCATGTAAAGGCTCCCACATATTCGGGTGTACTTCGCTCCACGGAGGTCCGCGCATACTTGAGGCGTACTCAAGGCGGACTAAATTTTTACGACAGGGTATGCGGTGTCGCACTATAAACTTCTCGGCTGCAAGGAGTCTTTACATCGAACTGCTTTATATGTAACACCGAGCTTGATAGACTGAGTTGCTGGCGGTCGCAAGGACGCGCGGCGCCACAGTCCCTTTCTGATCTCATAATACAAAATAATACAAAATACATAATACAAAATACATAACGAGATTGCAAGAGTACAATTAAGAATACATTGACTATCACACATTTATACTGTGTGCAATCAAGTTTAAGAGTGGTGAGATAAACTATATACTGGTCGATAGTGGCCTATTGTCCTTAAACACCATGCAATAAAATACTTTCTCCTACCTCCATATTTCAAAGTTGCTACTGTTTTCTAAGCATGAAAAATATCTAGCTGAGACAAATGTGATGTATGTGTTTCAGTGTGGATGTGTATGTGCATGTGTTAGTTCCTGTTCTGACCACAATGAGTCTTATTATCTCTCTAAATAGATGAGAGAATACCTTAATTGCTCATTGAGTTGATGACACTGTTATATTCAGATAATATCCCCTTGCACAAAAGTGACAAAGTGCAGATAAAGGAAGTTGATGTATATAAATGTGAATAAAAAAAACCTTTAGCACACACATTTATACAGAGTATCTTTTGGTATAATTGCAGCTTTTATCATTAAATAAATGCACTGACAGTCCCAGCTCCACCCTTGTGAAACACTAAGTCTTTATCACTAATGGACCAGTGACTACTACTGTAATTACACAGGCTTTTGTCTAGCCCAGTGCACAACTATCTTGGAAGCAGAAATTGCTCTGACTTTTTGTTTCTTTCTTTCACATCTGCAGTAAAAGGGCCACCTCTTCCTGGCCCAAAACCAGTTGGGCAAATGAGTTGCGATAATGAAAAAAGACAAAATTACAGCAAAGCTGAATGTAAGATGCTTTTTACTTTTTGAAAGAGCTGTTTGAAAAAAAATCTGATTTTGACTTATGGTATGATGTGAATATGATTGATGCTATAGCAATAATATTCTGCATGAAACCCAAAAAAGCCAAATGCAGCATTGAGACACAATTGTACTTTAGGTTAAAGTGTAGACTTTAACCTAAAAAGAACAAGTGTCTTTTTTAGGTTAAAGTGACAAAATTAATTACACTAAATTTTGTGTAGGTCTACATGCCACAATGACATCTGTTTTGAGTTAAGGAAATCAGTCAGCTTGATGTGGTTTTGCCCCTTCATTATCTCATAACTATTAAGTTCTGGGCCTTTCGGACCTGACTGTTCCATTTTCATAATACTGCTTTCTGCCATTGACGGTTCTGATTTGACTTTAACAGGATATTTGTAAAAATCTGTTCATCATCTACTGTATGTAATGTGGTTGCTTGAGTCCAATAAATAATGATAATAAATAAACCAGCAGCAGCTCAATTTTAGTTTGATCAGAGGTCTTGTATTGTCATATTTTAGATGAGTTAAGTGGCCCAAATGCAGATCCAAAAAATAAACATGGATAAAGTTGGAAAAAAATAGCTTTAGCTTTAGTTTTATTTAGTAATGAACTAAACAAAATTCTGAGCAACAGGGGGGAAAAAAAATATTGTCCAATGGCGTTGTTTTATTCCCCAATACTTGTAAGGTACTTAGAATACTAAGAAAAAAAGTAATAAATTGGAACATCATACAAGTGAAACTGGATATTTAAGGCAGCATGTAATGCAAAATCTACTTTTTTAGCCTTTAAATGCTAAAAATGTAATCTCTTTGGAGGTGCTGCATAGATATTTTTAGATTATGTTTGGGCCATATTTTTCAAGCCGTTTAGTTTTGTGAATGGCTTGAAAATTGGATTCTTGAAATTTGAATCAATACACAACCCTATGATATGGCAATTCACAGTTATGCACACAGGAGTTCTAATTGGTGCTGGTGTTACAGCATAACAAGAATACACCTATAATGCCATGCTAAAGCATGCAGTTATTTTTTTCTTTTCACATTTTTACATTTTATAACAGCACATATCTATGTAATTTGAAGATTGAGTATCAGAATCTGCTTAAATTGGCAATAATTGTGTGTACAATCAATTCCTTGATTGTCCACATTCCAAACACTCCGCGTACATAACAAAATATATGGTAAATGGCCTGTATTTGTATAGCACCTTATCAAGTTCTGAGGACCCCAAAAGGTTTACACTATATTCAGTCATTCATCCATTCACACATTGGCGGTGGTAAGCTACATTGTAGCCATAGCTGCCCTGGGGCAGACTGACAAAAGCAGGGCTGCCACACAAACAGCTCCACCGAGCCCTCTGACCACCAACAGCAGACAAAGCTGATAAAATGTGAGATGGTGGGTTGTCTTACACCACTGTTGCGGGTTGTCTTACACCACTGTTGCTCCGTGTTGTGACTGGTTTATGCAAATAGTACTCTTTAGCACCAGTCTCACGGTAAAAGTCTAAGCAGTTTTTGTGCAGGATGTGTGAGGTCTCTTAGTTGCCCTTTTCCTTACCCTAGACCTGTATAAGTCCTGAAATGAGGAAATGTCAACCCAGATGATCCTCTCTGCAGACCTAATTGTTCAATGTTCTTTGGACCTGTACTATTTTGTGGATGCCAGAAACATTATTACTATTTGTAAGGATTTGCAGGCCAAAGCAAAAACCTTAGGGAACTATACAGCAGAGGAGCAGGGATTCCACTTTCTCCAACAGTGCAGAAGGACAAACAACCAAAAAAAAAAAAAAAAAACAGACACTCCCATATTGAAACAACCCAGCTTTTAAAGCACCAGCCTGTACTAACTAAAAAGAAACAGGGGCGAAAACCTTTACAACATTTACCATTTCTATTTATTGAACAAACTAAATTAAAACTTCTAGAGGAAAAACAAAACACAATTTACATTCAACTTCAACAAATCAAAACAATACTCCAAATCCTAAACAAACCCCAAAACATCTCCCCTCCATCTGAATCAAAATGGATTTTCCCTAATGAGGCGGATTGACAACACCAGGTCCATATTAGCACTGCTCATGGGCGCGCTTCCATGGCAACACCTGACCAGGTGACCTCAAAGAAAAAAAGAGTGGTGAGAACAACAAAACAAGTTCATAAAGTTACATCAGATAAAGATAAACTTAAACCTTTCCCCAAATACTCAATTACTTTAAAAAAACGCAAATGCCTGTTTACAACATCTGTTAGTGAGGGGGTAAATCCCTCACACTATTTCTCTGAATAATGCTCTTCTATGTACCAAAACCTACAGAACACAGACATGGTTCTGTCATTTTAGGTATAAATTGTGCCATACTCAACATTTTTGGATAATAACAAGAACAGTAGTTAATTCAATGGGTTTTTGAATGAGGAAGAGGTAAGACCACAATAAAGTTCCAACTGAATAAAAGCTAAACCAGTACAAGTAATCATATGGCTTGAAAAGCCCTGGAATCCATGTGAATTAGCATTTTTTTTAATAAATTTACAAAGAATGTATAAAAAGCTGCATTCTTCATTGAATCCAAAGAGAAAAGAAAGTTACTTGGATCCATCATGGTACTTTAGGTATCTCTCCTTACTCCCTGAAACTGAAACAAGGTATGTCAATTTATTATTCTTTGATTAGCATGATCTCCAAACAACATGCAAAGAATTCACATAGGGTCAAAATTTTCCATTCTAATTACTCTGGACGGTTTAGAAAACCATCTTAATTAAACATTATTGTTATCTGGGTTTGTTTAATTCTTAAAACTGCAACTGGGTCTTGCTGCCAAATAAGTCCCTTGGACATTGCAGCCACTGTGTGTATGTGTGTGTGAGAGAGGGAGAGAGAAGGAGAGAGAGAGTGTGCAGAGCCAAGTGGGTCAGAACACTGATTTCTTGGTTCCCTGTGGAGACAGCAAGACCTTTATCTTCAATTTCAGAGATTTCCTCTGTGGTCAGAACTGGAGGCTACATCACCTATTTCTCCTTCTCTCAAACACTTTTTCATTTTATTGGGCCATCACTTAACTTAGTCAAGACAAGAGATGATATAAAGTGTACATTTTTACAGCCATGTTGGACAGATGCATTGCCACTACAACTTTGAAATGTTTGGCCTAATCATGATGGTATTTGCTACTAGTAGGTACATAATTTTAACGTGTCTTAAAAGTGTGGCGTTTTTTCATAACACCAACTTAATTACTAAAAAACCAAAAAAAAAACCAAAAAAAAAAAAACCTAGTGGTTAGAGCAGCGCGCTTGCACTCAGAGAAGGATGCAAGTACCCGGTTCGATCCCCAGCTCCTGCACTCTGGGTCCCTGAGCAAGACCCTTAACCCCAGATTGCTCCCCGGGCCCCGCACATGGCAGCCCACTGCTCCCCAAGGGGATGGGTTAAAAGCAGAGAACAAATTTCGCTGTAATGTATGTTTCAATGTATGTTTCAATGACAATAAAGATGATATTACTAAATTACTATTACATATTACTAATTAGCAAATGCGGTGTGTAAGGTTACAATAAAAAGAATAGTAGACAGTATGTTACAGAATTATATTCTCGTAATGCAAGTTTATTCATATTGCAATTTCAGTAACAAGATATTCAAAGTGCTGTACATGAACAGGAAAACATTACAGACATACTTAGGAAAAGGAATAAACTAAATGAATCCTTGACTAGAATTTTTTCATAAAAACATCACACATATACAAGAAAAGGAATACACTAAATTGGGGCTGGACGATTTAGAAAAAAAAGCATATAGATAAAATAGAAATCATATTGATCGATATCGATATTCATCAACAAATTCAAAACATATATTTTAAATGCAGCCCTGGCCATTTTATGCCGTTGGTTAGCGACCTATTTTTAGATAAAGAACATTAAATTCAAACTCAACCCTTTATTCAACCAACTTTTTTACCAAAACTGCAAGTTTTTGAAAAAGAAAAAAGAACCCGCGCTCTCTGAACTCTTTGAAGGGGCGGAGCTTGGTTTCTGGGTCTGCGTTGTGATTGGCTGGAGGATGTAATGATGTAATATTAAGCTACATGGCTAGACTTTTTATTGACCCTTTTTCAATATAGGTCTATCGATCAATATTTATTGTTGAATTATCGTCCAGCCCTAAGCTAAATACATCCTTAACTAAAATTCTTTGATACATTCATCACTAAAAATTCTAAGAAAGCTACAACTTCAGGTCTCTGATCTGACTTTTCTGACACTACAGCTAAAACGGAAAGCAGGTAAAAAGCACAGTAGGGGCGATGTGTGTGTGCCTATGGATTTTTAGTGTAATCGTGTGTGTGTCTTTGTGTGTGAATTGTGGAAGATAGCACTTGCAGCCATTAGTCTTTTATAGTGATATAATGTTATCAGACAGTTCAGTTCAGTACGCTCTGTTTCAAGGTCACAGATGTCACAGGGCATCTTGTTAACATAACATACAGGATAAATTAAGATTGCAGGGGAGCCAATGTATATAATAGCATTTGGTTTGGGTAGGCAGACTCTTGTTTTTCTGTCTGCCTTAAAGTCTCACTGGTACATCTCAATGGCGATTCCAAAACAGCCACTATTGTGGTCATTCTGCCAGGGTCCAGCTTCCAGCTTTCTCCAAGATAATTCCCATTCTGCCTTCAAGTTCAGAAAGTTTGATCAATTGCGTTGAAAGGTCCAGCTGACCAGATCCATCATTTATAGTTTGGAAGATATGTTAAAAGAGGCTCCAAAAATTATTGATAGCAGTAAGCAGGGAAACAGGGATGGGAGAGGGGAAAAAGAGATCAAGAGAGGAGAGAAAAGTAAAGCGTCCTCGTTTACCAAGAAGAAAGAAGAGCAAAAAATGTGGTGGGATGTGATTAAAAAATAGATTCTACTGAACTAAACTCTTTGCAAGAATTTTAGCAAATAACAATATATGTTATGAAACAATAATTAGAGTCTTTCAATTCAGATACATTTTATTGATGAATTTCTCATCTTGACCTTTTGGAAACTTGTGAGCTCCTCACTGGTATCACCGGTGATCTCCAACGGGTCCCTAGCCAGTGGTCTCTGCTGTGGTAGTGTGGCCGAAGGTGCAAAAGAACTGGGGCCAATTGGGGAGTTGGATTCTATGAAGCCTGTGTGCTGGCCTTAACAAATGCAGCATATGTAAATCATACTGAGAATGGCGCTGTGTCACTCATATACTGTACTTCCCCAACGGCCTGAGACAGGACAGACGGATGTGATTTGGGATAGTGCAGTGATTTATGTAATGGATTTTTTTCAAACCTAATTGTTAATTGTATCTTATTTTTGGAAGTGATAAATCTTTCATCCAAAAGTCATATTTAGACACATTTTTTCCCATCTGAGCTGACTGACTTTTGGTTGTTAGAACTTCTTAATGATGTAAGGCTGCAAAGTCTGACCTTGTTACGTGTTTCTAAATGTAAGAGACCAAAACAGACTGTTAAAGTTCTTTGAATAGCACACTTAGTGTTACTAAAGCAATGCATTTTGCCTATTTGAAATGTAAAGCAACAAGAAAACCAGTTAAAGCTCTGTAAATAGCACTCTGTCACCAAGCCATGCTTATTGACTATTTGTTGATTGTAAGGAAGCAAAAATGTAGTTACATGAACTGAATAATTGGGTGCACAAATCTTGTGAATGAATAATTTTAATGTACTAATTCTGCTGATTCAGTACACTTAAAAGAACTGCAGTTTCCATCACTATTTGAGATCAGAATGTGTTTGGTCTATTTAGTGTAAAAGACGACTTTTCGTGCACAGACCCAAGTGTTTTTAAGACTACATGTATGAATTTAGATGATCTGATGGAAACAATGTCTGCTTATGTCTTATTTTATGAACAAATGATTAACCCCAAAAAATCCATCACTTGGATTACTAAATCAGTTAGAAATATTACTATTCAGAGGAGCACCTGCTTCAATCAGGGTAACCTGGAACAACACAGATAATTTACCAAACAAATGAAGAAGAAAATTAAATTAACCAAGAATCCTTGGTTAGTTTAAAACGCAGAGGTCCTATTTGGAACTGGCAGCCCCTGCCCTGCATGGGAAGGGTTTTAAAATATGATGGAGACACAGAATAAAAAGTATGTCATATCCTTGAATGGACAAACTGAACTGTGCCTCTTTATTGAAGTGATTATCTTCTGCAATTATTTTCATATTCATGGTTGTAATTAAGAGATTTTTTTTTAAGGATACCAATTTCAATTAAGTACCAACTTATTTCACTATGGAAGAAAATGGAATGTTAATCTTTTGTGGATCAATGAAAAGTCCTGAACCTGATTATATTAGGGAGAAGTATACTTAAAAATAAGTGTGCTATTCAGCTTGTAGATATTTTCTGTTTTATCTTCCAGATGCACCTACAATTGCACAAGATCAATCAATCAATGCAGAATTTGCCAACATCCAACTCAATGAACATACATATCTAAGGCTAAGACTTCATTACAACAGCTGCATTTTTTTTCTTGTCCTTTAAAATTTGTAGAGCCATGAGGCCTATCAGCCTTTATTAGCTAATAATACTTTTAGGACCATTAGGAGTGGCTGAGACTCCCCCACAGCCATACTTAGCAGTCTCAGTGGTGTACCGCTGGAGGACAGAAGTAACCGGGCCACTGTGTGACAACCTCCCCTCAAGCAAAAAAAGGTCTGAGCAGACTTCCAATTTGACATCGCTAAGACCAGGATAGCATTCCCAGCGGGTTATTGGTGTGAGACTTTAAGCCAAACAAAAAGGCAAATGTAACACATAGTAAAATATTGTGCTATGAACAGTAATTGGGAGAAAATACCATTTCTCAGACTTTTTAGTTTTTCTTTCTTTTTACGTTTAAGTTGCAGCCTAGGTGAAAGACCTGATTGTCTTAAGAATTGAGAGACTGGGCTTTAGAATATCGCATATGTGTATTTTTTATGATTAGTCAAAAAAGCTAGCAAATGTACTGCACAAAGAACACCATGTAATTTTAAGCTTCTCCTGCTGGTGCTGCTCAGATTGCCTTATTTAAACAGGGGAACAGTGAAATCGAGTTATTCTCTGGGTTGTACGCATTGTTTTTCTTGTTTTGTGCAAGGTCCAAACACTTGGAGAATGGCTAGGGGACGACTGTTGTTGATCAAAGCAGAAAAATAATCAACTAAGCGAGAGAGAATGTCTTCTAATATCTTCTTTCCTTGCTCAGGGCTAAAAACAAACTGTAGCAGAATTAAAAGTTGCTGTGCGAAACACAGAAGTGTATGTGTGCTCCTTTTTTTGTTAATTAGAAACGTAAAAAATGCCCTGTTTTGTTTGGGGATGAGGGAAAGAGAACAAGTGACAGAGGTTCAACAATTAATTCAGAGACGATACACTATATTGGATTTGTAAGCTACGAATCTGAATTTTTGCAGCAGATGCCAACTTAGGCATTACTAGTTGATCAAGGTTGAAAGACTTATTTTCTCACACTGTTTATACTGTGCCCAACACAGAGGGATGGCCAGTCCTCATTGACGGGTCATGCATAGGTAGTGCTGTTAAGTTATTCATATAATCTGACCACCTTTATGTTATCGTATTACAACCACTCATTTGATGTAAATAACATTTGATGTGATATGCCACTACAAAGTATTTTTCAGATGTGCATAAAGTGGAAGGAACATAGATCAAGTTTTCTTTACAAATTAAGATCTGAAATCTTGTTTACATCCCCGTTCTTGAAATACCAGCACTCCTTCTGTTTGTTCTTTCCACATGTCTTATTGTAAGCAATGACTTTCTTCTCACCACTTTTCCATAATGGGCAGATTGCTGAATTGCACAATTTATAGTTGTCCTCTCAACAGGTTCTCCCACCAGAGCTGTGCCTCTCTACAGCTTCCCCACAGTTACCATCGGCCTATTGGCTGTTTCTCTGATTAATGCTATCACAGCCAGATCTGTCAGATTAAGCTAGAAAACCATGTCTTGGTACAATAGCAATTGTGCCATACCTTTCCCACTTTAGTATGATGTATTAAATGGTACTATGTGAGATGTAATAATTTTTTTTAATACAATTGTGTGCTAAACTTAAACACAACTTTATCCCTGAACCATCTGGGGTGTCCTTTGATCTTTGTGATGCTGTATTTTCACTAATGTTCTCTAACAAGCCTGTGATGCTTTTACAAAACATCAGTATTTATAGATTCAATCTAATTAGCTAATAGATGGACTCTATTAGCTAATTAGGTAGCTTCTGCAGAAACTTGTTTGCACTGGAATTTTAGTGTTATAAGAATACAGAAGGCTGCATGCAAATGCATGACACACTTTTCAGATTTTTATTTGTGACAAAAAAAGAAAGCCACATTATTCTGCTTATACTTAACAAAACACATATAACACACAAAATGTAGACATGAATCACCAACCCAATGTAAAGTGGGACCCTGAATGTCATGGTAAACTTTGGAAACAGTTGGAATGACACTTTACACCACAAATGGGAATCGTCTCCCAGGCATGATTAAGGAACTAACTAAGGGCCACATTGATCAAGGTCCTCCTCCTGCTTCAGTTCTCTACCCGCACATCAGCTCATGGTAAGGGAACGTGCAGAAGTGATTACTCTCGAATTAAGACTTGCTTCGCTGCAGATATATGTGTGACATAATTAAATAATGGCTGCCTCACCCGAACAGTCCCAATGCAGGCGAGGCTCCCAGTCTCGTCAGATTGGTGCAATATTAACCATGACACATGCGTAACTAGGCTGGTAATTAATGCGCTGAATCAATTACAAATTAGTCAATTTGGAGAATTCCCCACAGGATACCACTCATTACTAGTGCACTGATGGAGTTGCAAGTTCTTCTCGTGGGAAGGAGTGTCACTTAACTCTTCTCCTTTTGTATTCTATCATATCCGTCTTCTCAAGGTAAGACTTGAAAGACAGAGAAGGAAACAGAGGCTGCTTTGGTATACCATTGAGGATGTCAGTTACACAACTCTAGATTGTAAGTATTGTCCAGGAAGAGTGGGAAGGTAATTGGATCTAATGAAGGACCCCTTTCTTTAGCTAATGAACATTATTATTATTGGGAACAGCTGCTATGACCATTCTGATTAGATTTCCTTTAAGCAAAAACTTCATTATAAACCTTTAAAAGCAGCCCTGTAGCTTTATTAGCGATTTTAGTTACACTAATACATTTGTTTGTTGCACAGCTTTCAGTACATGATACTACTTAAAGCCTTTGTAAATATTTATGAATTGACGAGATTTTAGCAATAAATATGTTTTTATTAAATGTTGCTCTTCAAACTAAACTAGTTTAGAGTGAAGGTGGTAATAAAATAAACAAGGATTTATTTCCAGTGTTTGTATTAATGCAGATCACAGCAGTGCATGAGGTGCACACTGCATCATTTGTTTCCCTGTTGGTATAGAGTGTGTGTGTGAATTATGGGTCTTTTTAGTTTAATTCTGAAACTGTCAGGAACTGAAATAGGAATGAGCAGCCATGACAAGAGACAAGCAGATATATTATGGAAGCACTCGTCTCTTGTGTGCCAGTGGTGGAGCATTATCATGTGTACTGGCCATATTTTGGGTACAGCATTGAACCCATTTGTCTTGTTGTTTTATTTGTCAGATTTTACTCTGTGAGTAGCATTTGCTGTTTCACCACATCCTAGAGGCGCCCTACTCTGTTAGGTGACTGGAGAGTATTTTAGTAAAGTGAACACAATATCATGTTCTAGAAACTAGGTTGTGATGACTTAAGTTTGTGACAGGGTACATTATCTGCTTGGAAGTAGCCACTAGGAAAGGGCATATGATAATCATACAGGGATGGCCATGATCAAAAATATAGTTGTCTGAACAATGGAGCAAGCAGAACAGCTCCTCCCCCATTTTTAACCCATTTTCTGACCCCAATAAATCTGATCACTCCCCCTCTTTAGTCTGACAATCTATGGCAATGGACAAGAAAGTTAAAATGAACTGAATCTCAATAAGCTTTTTATGTGTTATTATATTGCTCCCTCTCTCATTCACCATCCTTCTGATAAAATCCAATAGAAAACTCTTCACAGCATTCCATGAGTAAGCTGCAGCAGCTGAGACCTGTGACCAATCCAGAAAGGAGCAGCTTGCAGCAATAACATGCAAACGCACACACATGTTGCTCCTCATCACTCGTGCAGGCAGCTTAAGAATCAGAATCAGTGTTGTTGAACAAGATTGTGTACATAAACACAACTTTGGTCTTACATGGTCACAACATACAGCTATTAAGTATACAAATGTGAACTTAAAGGAAATAAAATATAAAAAGAATAATATGTGTATATAACAGTTTGTACAGAATTATTTTAATTCAAAAGGTAGGTAGGGTAGTGCAGATACACCTATTTTGTTTCACAGTGGAGTAACTGACTACTTAGGCTGTAAGATGTTAACTGTGTTCATCACAGAAATGGCCAGGGGGAGGAAGTTGTTTCTGTGGCGCCTTGTTTTTGCAAGTAGAACTGTGTAGCACCAAACTGAATGGAAAAGGTCTAAGCAGTATTGGTGCAGGATGTGTGGTCTGCAGATGTTAGCTGCCCTTTTCAAGTCTCTAATGTAGAGACATTAGAGACTTGCATCGCAGGGTTGATCAGCTCTGCAGACCTGATTATTTGTTGCTGTTGATCCCTATCCTGTTTTGTGACTGAGCCAAACTACACAGTAAAGGATGTGCACAAAACAGATTGAATAATGGCAGTGTAGAAGCTGGTCAGCACGGTCATCTCCACTGACTTGAACAGGTTAAGCTCAAGGTGGTCAACATTGGCTGATCTGACCAAAGATGACATGTTTAGCTGCATAGCACCCTGATTTGGTGTTAAACACTGACAATGTTATTATAGTGGGGGATTTTAACATTCATGTTGACACTGAATATGATAACCTCAATGTAGCCTTTAATACTATCATAGATTCAATTGGTTTTGCTCAAAATGTGCATAAACTGATGCACTCTTGTCTTCATACTGTAGACCTTGTGCTGACTTAATGGCATTGATTGCGAAGAGTTAACAGTATTTCCTCACCACCCTGTCCTATCTGACCATTTTTAATATTTTTGAGTTCAAATTAGCTGAGTTTTCCATTCCCAAAAGCAGGTTTCATTGTAGTAGATCTTTATCAGATAATGCTGTATCAAACTTTAAAGAGTCTGTTCCCCTTTTAATTTCCTCACAATCACAGAAATGCCCAGCAGATGGCAGCAATGTGTTTTCTTCCCATTCATAAATTGATGCCTTTGTTGACTGTCACTTCCTCGTTGACTTTTGCATTAGGCAATGTAGCCCCCTTGAAAAAGAGGACAGCAGGAAATGCTTTGTGCATTTTTCCATGCATGGTACTGTGATTGGCTTAAACCAAACTTTGGTAGGTGGGCAATAGGTGTTTCTTGGCCCAATAAGCTTGGAAAGTTCTGCTCGATGCCCCTATATTCCCCGAATGGTTTTGATGGGAGCAGGCCCAGATTGATAATGTATAGAACTAAATTATCCATCTGCTTGCTAGGTTAATAAATGACTGCAGTTCAGCAACTGTACTTATTCAATAGAGTAGATCCAGAGAAACATGATGCCAGTTTACATCTGCTAAAACTGTGTGATATTCCAGGACTTTCCAGTTTGAATCAAGAATGCCAAATTAGACGAGAGACAATATTTAAATTTGATTGTTGTTTAAATAATCAGACAAGCCAAAACAAATACCTATGACTGTGTTTTTACAAAGGCTCAGATATTACCTTTGCATTGTTAGTAAGTTACAAACATCAGGGAAAACATTCAACGAAATTGTTAAAACTTTGACCTCTGCAACTAGGCAATCTAGTGTCTACAATGTGCTACAAGGGACATGTCGCTGGGAGGGTTTATAACTATTTCTGCCCATATAGGGAAGGCCATTTCAAATTAACATAAAGTTGTTGTGAGTGATGACCTTTATCTTCTAAGACAGCAATGCCTCAATTCAAAGGGCACAGATGTTGACTGAAAGTGCAGAAGAAAAGATGTGTGAAATGTTGCTGTGTGTTTGGTAAGATCTCAATCTAGGACATTTATTGAGGTTTTGAAAATATACAAAAGACTGCACTTATCATGTTCACATCTAACAGCCCAACAGTACATCTCTAGACTTTTGACACGTCCTTTTGAGGTGTGCCTAAACGGTTTAAGGAGTGATTTACTTGAAATGTCTTTCTTTTAATGTATCATTCACTCTTAGTTAATGCATTATGTACTTGGACAGGAATATAAATACCTTGTAACTGCAAACTGCTAATTTTAGACAGTTAATCTTCCATGAATTAAATTAATACAAAATGCACTCAACATTTCCATTTAGTATTACACTGTTACAGGTAAAGTTTGAAGACTGTTCAAGCTAAACCTTTAACATGACAAAATCCTAAATATGTTTTAGATTTATATATGCTGTTACAAATTTAGTCTCTTAACTGATTATGAAAAGTGAAAAAGATGGAAATTAATTGATATTTTCCAGTACAGATGTACTGATATACTTTTTCAGGACTGATGTGAAAAAGTATGGTACATCCATTTCCTGAACCCACTTAACTTTACAGGGTTGCATCCCCCATAGTCACTGGGTGAGAGGTACACCCTGCGTAGGTTGCACTGGCAAATAATAAATATCAAAATAATGCTAACTTTAGCTGATTCATGAAATGTATAAGTAACTCTTTGTAACATACAATGGACCACATAAATACGGATTCCTATCATTGTAGTCAGTTATTATGTTTACAGGTGGCAAGTGGAAACAAATGTTTCCTGTTGAAACAAAGGGAATGCAAATAGTTCCAACCCCCAACCATACCAGCCCAGTACTAAATATCACAGTGATTTCCAATTGTCCTTTTTTGAAATTATAACATTACTAGACGTATTTAAAGAATATAGACAATGTGTTTTCTCTGAGTCACCAGGCTATTCATATGATGGAGAGTTGAAAATTTTACAATTTTATTTTCAGTTATCTGCTTGTTTTAGACTTCCAATATAACTCCATACAATGCATCATGTGTGTTCTCTATTTTAGGTGCATTTTGCCCTGGGAGCATTACCAAATTAAAAATATTAACTAAATATTGATATAACTTGCACCAGATGTGTCAAGCATTGGACTTGACACACCTGCTTCTTGCTATGTTTAAAATGATATTAAAAGTGACTTATTATTGTGGAAGGTTATGCTGCATAGAAGCCAATGCTTTGAACAGGCGGTGCAGTTTTTTTCTTCTAAATTTGCACACACTTCCCTGATGGCGCTGGATGACCGCTCATCACCACCAATGTCAGTTCTTTGCTGTCATTGTATGATGCAGAAGAACAGCAAGAAGACACCACATATGCATTGCAACAGTAGGACGACGAAATGTTGGTAAAAGGCCAGCGGCTCACATCAGGTTGGTTTGCGCTCCAGGCATGGTTGCACACCAGATGATTAGTGTACGTTATGAAGTATTTTCAAGTCAAAGGCTCATGTCTGAGTGAATTTATGAGTCATTGGAATAAAAGTCCAAGTGAAGTTCTAAGTCATTTGCAGCTTTCTGTTTAATCCACTCTGATTGTTGACCAGACAGTGTGGTGGTCTTGGTCACGTTGGCTGTCAGCACCTGAATGCTAACAACTTGCCCCTCACCTGAAAGAGGGAATTTTAAAGGCAAAGAAAAAGGTTTGATCTGGAGTACCGTATACTAAGGACCATAAGAGTCACTGGAATATGAGGTGCACCGTGAATTACACTGCATGAAAAGTGAGATTTTCGTCCCCGTAAACTACCGCAGATCTCCCTCATTTTCGGCAGTTAACGACAATTTGCAACCCGCGCTTGTCGCCGTTTGTCAGTGCCACAAATTGTCGGAACCGGACAATGACGTATGTGGAGAGCAATCAGCTGTACTAATGGCCCTAATTAGCATATGAATGCAGCGAACCAGCGCGGCTGGCCAGGTCTGGCTTGAATAACCTACTCAGCATTGGCTGAAACCACTATTTTCAAACAAGTAAAAACGCTCGTGATTGGCAGCAAAACCACACGTGGCCAGGCCAGCCTTGAATGTTCTTACTCGTGATTGGTTGGCATATATATAAAATATATATATATATATATATATATATATATATATATATATATATATATATATATATATATATATATATATATTCCTACAGTTCCCACAATATCTGTCAGTGGAACAAAGCGGCGGAACGGATGGTAGAATGTGTCATTAGCTAGCTGAGCACGTAGAGCCATTTCTTTTCCAGCAGGCTTCCTTTTGCATCTTAACAGATTTTTGAGCGCATTGTACTACATAGAAAAATGGTCAATAAGCATGACAGGAAGCACATATAAGGCACACCGGATTATAAGGTGCAGCATACATTTTTGGGAAAAATTAAGGATTTTAAGTGCGCCTTATAGTCTGAAGAATACGGTATATAGACGGTTATGAGCTTTTTGAAATAAATAAATAAATAAAGAACTTGTTCACTCTCATTTGTAGTTTTATTTTGCAAATTAATGCCAGATCCAGACTACATATTTCTTTTTATATTTGCCAACACTCAATATTTAACCTGAGTGTCATTTACATTGAATATGTTCTCTGAGAGAAGTCAGGAGGATTTTCTTAGTTACACTTATAGACGCTTTATCTGGATTCTGAGACTGCTTACAGATGTGAAAGTGAGCTCAGGCAGAGGATTTACTGATGCAATATGGAAATAGAGGAAGAGAGCTTAGCAAAGGAAAACCTAAGCCGTCCCAATACACCAGCACCATGTATTTGTCTTCAACACTGCATCCATGCAAAGAACATTTACTTGCCTCAGTATGTATGGAAATTAGTAGAAATCACACAGATAACTTAAGTGTCTTCAAACATGTTAATCATACCCAATTTCCCAACCTTTTTCAACAAACTATTTTCGGTACACCTTGTTGTATATTTTTTCTGAAACATGCTTTGGTACCAATCAATCAAAAATGGAAGTAAAACACAACCCAACCCCTTAATGTGTCGTCTGTTGCCTTCTATCTATTGTTCTTCCTGGTTCCTTTCATCCCCAAATCTTTGTCCTTCCTTCACTGATTCTACCCAAAACCTTGCTCTCTTCTTCTTTTAGAGCTCAGGGATTGAAGGACTTAATTTCTAAACGGCGCACGTCTCAGTGACTGAAGTGAGGGGTTTGTTCCGCTGCCACACTTCCGTTCACAAATGCTTCAGCTTGGGGAGAAAGAGGGAGAAATCCCTGTTAATCTACTGATTCTGACTCTCACCATCTCTTTTGTTCAGTGTTGCTGAGATACTTATGCATTGACCTTTTGGAATTTATGTGAGGTCAGATGACCCAGGTGGGGCAGGTGGAGGGGCTGAAATAATCATATTTAATTTATTATGCATATGCAATTCTTTTTTTTTTCCTTACAAAGTTTTTCTTTCCTTTCTGTAATCAAATCTTGTCCTTATAAATTAGTTTTTTTGTTTGACTGGTCCACATATGTACTTCACACACCTGTTATAAAATAGTTCAAAACTGATTTTTCTTAAATATGTAGCATAGAAAGTAATATGCTTTTGATTGGCACAAGTCTTTTAAAACTGTAACACTGCTTTGTTCATACAGTCTTTTGCACAATTCTGAAATAGCTTGAACTTTTGATCTTAGACATGTCATGACCATAAATGTCCATGTATATAATCAGGATTTTATATGATCAACCGATTGAAACCAGTGCATATTTGTGAAGCATAACAAGAACGATCCTTGGTTATCAATATTCTTAACATTTTCTTTACAGTTCTGAAAAGTATACCATTTTATATGGCTAGCCCCCTTAGCTCTGATACTCTCAAATAAAATCAACTGCAACAGGATGCTCTCAGAAGTTACTTAACCTGGAAGTGGAGTTCATATGTGTATTTATTTGTCCAAATATACATACAACCGGTTTGTGCAAACCTCAGAAGTTTGTTAGAAAGAATTAGTGAACAAACTTACAAGACTTATGAGGGACATGCCAGAGAGGGAAGCGTAAAGTTTTCAAGTGGTTTAAAGCAGAAATAGATTATAAAATGATGTCCTAAGCTTTGACCTGGCATGGGGCTTTGTTTATTTTATCATCCAAAAAGTGTGTAGCACCTACCTAAGACAATCAAATTTAACGGACAAACCAGAGACGTGATTATTATTCAGAAAAAAAGCCGTGTGGCCCATGGTAACTCTTAATATATGAGAAGGACAATAATTATAAAATATGGCCTTTATGAAAGGATCAGATGAGACAAAAATTTCATGTCTTTGCCAACATGGAAAATGCTACGAGATTACACATGCAACGCAGATACAAGACACAATGTTTTCACCTTTTCTTTTTTGATTGCATGTATGTAGAAAGATCCAAAAAACATTGTCCCAGAAAACATTGTATTACAACGGCACCTTTACAAAACCTTGTGGGTTTTTGTGTTATCTCTAACTTCTCCTCTGTTGCTTTGTCAACATATATCATTACGCTTGCTATGATCCAGATGCGTGTTTCTCCCATTGGACATACTTTGCACTTGGGCTGATTTTGATGACATGTGTTTAATAAAAGTGGCCATGCACAGGGCAGATTTAGCCATTAGCTCAGCAAGGGTTGGTAATCACTACAAGTTGTTTCCCTTCTCCCGTGCATTTTATTACTAAACAAATAATGTGTGGGCTAAAAAGTGTGCATCTGCCATCTTGTTTCTCCTTTGTTTTATTTCCCTCTGCAAGACTGCACTTGGGAAAGTATTGATTTGGGAGCTGGAAAATAACAAACCGACAACTGTGCGAATGCTGTAATAAACAGCCTCAGAAAAAAATGTGAATAAAGCCCCCATGAAGTGTGGGCCCTAAAGTAATTATTAGTTTCTGGATATGCTTAGCTACAGTCAGCCATAACTGGTTTCTCTTGTTGTTCTTTGCAATCAAGCTTCTAAACAGGAGTAAAAAGTGCCTGGATTGTGAAAAAGGAGTCTATTACATGCTGCTATATTACTGCACTATATACTGTAGATAATTGTAAATAAGCTTTTTTGAGTACCAGGCCATCTACCCTTCAGTGCGGATGTGAGTCATCCTAAAATACTTCTTTTCACTCTCTGTTCAGACTAAAGTGCAGTGTATTACACGTGAGAAAATATACACAAACTCATAATCAAGCATTTTTGTTAACAAGGTTAACTTTTAATCTAATCTGATTCTAAAATCTGAATTTAAACATATCTTGAGTTGCGCATTTTAATCCAGAATGCTTTTACTGAATTCTTTAGTGTTAAGTGTTGGTATTGGAGTCTCATCTGAAGAAAGCTATACAGATAACATTTCACTATCTCTCCATTTGTTTTTAATATGTCACAATTGATAATTACATATTTAACAATTGAATGATCATTTAATTTTTATATTCATGTCCTTGTCTGCTGCATCCAGCTGAGTTGACTTATAGACTTTGTTTCAGATCAGGGAGCAGGTGGAAGATAGAGATTGATCGATGCTGGTTTTTAAGGCTGATACTGAATATTTTGACATTAGGCAACCTGACACGTGGGGCCAATTTAAATTTTTATCCGGGGGGGGGGGGGGGTTCTTGAAGCCAATATTGTTTTTGTTCTTCTACCATTTACATGAGAAAAATGCCACAATGATAACGAATGTTATACAAGTGTCGATTTAAACTAAAAGGACACAACAAACCTCAGAAAATCATGTCTGCTTAGAAGAAAAAAGCTGTTTTCACACCCAAATGTTTTGGGTGTAAAACAATGGTTCTGAAACACTGACAAATTCACTCACAGAGTCACTGCACAATGGTGTAGTTTATGAGTCTTTCTGGTAGGGATGACCATTATTATTTAAGTATGGAGAAGACATATTATGGAGATTGACAGAATCAAAATGCAAAAAATAAATAAAAAATAAAATAAAAAGAAAGTCCAAAAGATTTAATTGCAGCATTTTGAAATGTTTTAAACAACTTTTATTAGCTTGTAGCACTGTAAGTGCAGTCAGGATTGATAACTGCAAATTGATAAATGGCAAAAAAACATTTTGCCATTGATAGTTACGCCATTTGGCTCATTTGTAAATCCCCAAATATGCATAGTATATATACAAAGATACTGTATCTTTACTTTAATAGCTCAACAGAAATGCACCATTCTAAATGTTTGCACAAAACACCTTACATCTAACGGCTGATCGTTCTCTATACCAAATTTCCAGTCAAAGTGATGCTGAGCAAGAGTGCTCACTCTGTAGCAATCAGACTGTCCAGTAGTAAATTGATAAGCATTGCTCATTTATTTAAAACTTTCTTGCAAAATTTGACAAATACATCTGTTTACATGAAATTTCTGTTTCTGAACAATTTATGATATTACTGTGCATATTTTCTCTCAGTATACAACAAAAGTAAAGCAAAATCAATCAAAGCATCACCAGCAGCAACACAAACCATGCTGTGTGGACCATTTGTGATTAAGATATACAAAACTGGTATTTGATCCTATCCTAAACAATATGACTTAGCCAACATTTTTATCTGCTTTAAACTAATAGCTACAAATAGGCGGTGAACATAAAATGCAGACAAAAACATCTACATTTGCTTCAACATTTAAAAAAAATCTTAAATACAATCTGGACTTACTAATGTATGTTAAATATGGTCATCAGCTAATTAAAACTGTGCTCGGATTGTATTTTGTTTACTGGTGACTGATGATCACACTCTTTGACAGCTTTCATCCACCAACTTTCCTTCTGAATTATTTCACCTCTATACTTGAGTTGCAGCAGCAGTTCACGTACAGACTTGTTGATTATCAAAATAAGTTGGGCAAGCATGAGAAGACTTCTTTTTGACTGCTTGTCTGCTAATGACAGCCACCATGGATGGGTGGATGGGAGGAAAAGGACACATGCTGTCACTTTGATTCACGCTACAGCAGCTCCAAACGGGTGGCTCCTTGCCAATGTCTCAACAGTCGTTATACCCTCCCTAAATGACATTTAAAGTGTGAAGCAATGGTTGTCCTTGTGGCTCAGTCACCCCAGGCCGAGCCCCAGCCATAAGCACTGAACCCTGAGCCAAGTTCTGCAGCGAGGCCACAAACCCTGAAGCAAAATCTCCTGCCTTGGATGCTGTAACTCAACTCTCTGGCATGATTGAATATATAGAAAGTGACCTTGAACACTTGGGCTACCAATGATCTGATGTGGGCCTTTCCTTCTCATTACTGCTCCATAGTTTGCACATTTCTTTTCGGTTATTCAGTGGTTGTATGCATTTGTTATTTAACATTTTATTAGGGTTATCAGACTTTACTATTATATAGTCCTTTATTTTGCTATACAAGTAAAACAGCATTGCTCAACGGCATTGCTCAACGGCATTGCTCAACGGCATGTGTAATGTAGTAATCTCATTTTTTAATCCTCAGAAAAATATACTGTCAACATTACAGTGAAGTCTGTATGATTTGGTTAAAACTTTTTTGTAAAGTGGCTTGTGACAAGATATGCTGATAACTGGCACTATGTTACTGTACTGAATTGAAATTAATTATTGTACATAATGTTATTTTGATACATATTGTTAATCTGGAATTACTTTGGCAAAACACAGCACATAATGTACGCAGAAACACACACACACACACACACACATACATACATACATATATATATATATATATATATATATATATATATATATATATATATATATATATATATATATATATATATTCTTTTAGCTTTCATCACTTTGAAGTGTGTCTTCACAATATCTAAAATGAAAAACAAGATGGAATTATCTCTCTGCTGTTTGTGTTCTTACAATGTGCTATCACATGGCTAAAAAATAATTAACACCCCCCTCCATAACTCTGTTTACAGTCTATACGAGAAGTTACGGGCTATGTGTTGGTGGCTCTGAACCAGTTCGACTACCTGCCTTTGGAGAACTTGAGGATCATTAGAGGAACCAAGCTTTATGAGGACCGCTACTCGCTTGCGATCTTTCTGAATTACAGGCGAGATGGAAACTTTGGCCTTCGACAGCTGGGTCTTAAAAACCTTACAGGCAAGTGGCTGAACTGATTTTGTTACAAATGTTCTTGCGGTATATTTTGTTTTGTAATGGATTTAATTGTTTTGATTTGGCTCTTGTTGAAAATATTGTGTTCAGGGTGAGTAAAGTAGTGGATGGAATTGTTTGGTCTTTATTATAATGTATGCAAAAACCTTTTTGTAAACTGTGCAAGAGTGATGCATATTTACAGTAAATATTTCTGAGTGATGATGCTAATGCCACTGCTTTGAGTAATCAGTGGCAACCTGTCACATCATGCATGCAACATTATCAGATGTGAAAAAGTAATTACAAATTATCTCAATGAACATCTTTTTTTAAAATAGATCATTTTAATCAATGTATTTTGTTGTACTAGAACATATCCAACCATCAATATATGGGTACCAATATCCCCTATACTATTATTTAAGAAGACCCACAAATGAGTTACCAGATGCAATGCTTACACATCTGCATTTTCATCATGACCCTAACCAGTAGAATGCTATTTGGGCTTCATTTCCATCCACTGCTCACATGCTTGTGCTTTCCATGATTAACAATCTACTCGTCAATCAACCCTAGGCTGTTTGATTTTAAGTTGAGAAGACATTACATGTGATTGCCTGATAAAATAGTCCACTAAGTAGGCAAGTTTTGTGTGGGTGGCTTTGCTGTTTTGCGAGCAACAGATCTTTGTGCTTCTTGGTGTTTTTCGGGAGCCCTGACCTGGAGGTCAACATAAAATGAAGTTCTCGACTCGTAAACAACATGAAGAGCTTTTTCACTACTGGGCAAGAGTGACATACCACAGAGATCTGAAGTTGTAATAAAATATAAAAGTCATGATATATTTTTTTAAGCTAAATTCAGCCTCAAAACCACTCTAAGTAAGTAAAGTAAATGTACACAATAGGAAACTGTGTAGAATGGCACCATGCAAATGTATCTAGAAATAAATTATGACCTTTATTTTCTGAAATCTCTAAATTCAAAAAAACAATAATCATTCCACACTTGCAATGTTAAGCTTTAAGGTACATGCACAACCAGTCTCTTTTTGCTAAAAAGACAATATACAAAGCTGCTGTACATAACACAGTGAATAGGAATACTATGCCTTCATTTTACAACTAAAGGTAGTGATTTGAGAAGGAAAAACCTTAACTTGAGAGGCAACAACAATGCACTGCAACCATAATAAAACAATTATCAGTGTCAGATTACAATACATTTTGCCATAAGTGTTGCTTGCTCAGTTTTGTTAGATGAAGGCATTGCACTTATCCCCATTCTGAACTTCTTTTGAACCATTTTACATTATTTAGTTGGCTCTTATCCTTCCATTCTCTTGGTGATTCCCTAGAGTTGAGAGAAACAACAAAAGACTGATCAATCTTTATAGACAAAGACAGTATTGGCTTTCATGTTGCATCCTAGTGTGGCATCTTTTCTTACATTTTGCACCATTCTTAGGCAACAGAATGTGTCTGTCGCAAACAGTAGCTTTTTGCAAAGCCAGCTCTGTTCAGTTGGGTGCCAAGTTGAAGCCAGTGTTCTGGGAGTCAGGCCTGGACTCTAAGAAGAGGCTGTTTGATCTGCCATCAATGGCCTTAAGCCATTAAGAGGGGGGAAAGTTATGTACAAAGGCATTGCCCTGCAACTGCTCTACTGCATCAATCTGTGTTTTACTCAAGCAATGTTATGTAGGGGATTAAAAAAAATATTGTTGATTAAAAAAATATTGTTGTTTTTCAATATTTTTCTCATCCTCAACAGCTGACATTTTAGTATATCCCTGTTTGGCTTACATCATTTTAACTTTCACCTATCTCATCCAGTTTACACTCACATTACATTTAGAGGTGTATTCCTTGGGATTTCAGATAAGCAGTGTAAAATTTTATTTTTATTCTTTTTCTTGTTTGAGATCCAAGGAAGTAATGTTGGTGTCCTCCTGCAGCAAGTGGATACTGTACCTTGTAAAATTATTGACCCCTTGAATCTTTACCTATTTTAGTACATCCCAACCTGTAATTTAAACGTTTTTTTTCTTGTTTTGTATTTTATTTATTTGATGGATCTGCTCAAAGTAGTGTAAGTTGGTGAAGTGAAATTAAAAAAATAATACTAATAATAATAAAAAAAAATAAAAATTATATATATATATATATATATATATATATATATATATATATATATATATATATATATATATATATATATATATATAGTTAGTGGGGGATACTTGCGGATATAAAATGTGAAAATCTTGGCTGGATGTTTTCGCCGTTTTGAGTTAATTATAAACTGTTTTGACACTGTGTGTGTGTGTGTATGTGTTTGTGAGTGTGTGTGAGTGACTGTCTGTGTGCGTGTGCGCGGAGCAGGCTTGCTTTCAGTTGCAGAGAAAGAGAAGGATAGATCTAGATGGTGCACCGGTGTGAAAATCTTTCACACTGACGCTTTAAATTATGCTTCATTCTGCCTATTTTTAATGTCTACAGCTGAAAATCCCAAAAAAAGAGTTGGTTTGAATATAACAACCTTTTACAGTTTGGGATGAAATTCTCAGGGTAAACTGTAATGGTAATACAGATTTCACTATTTGTAAAAAAGTTAGATGTTCGTGGGAAGGTACTCTCTCAATATACGGCTGGAAGTTGTAAAGTACAAACCTATACCGTGCTTAACCATTTTTGAAAAAAAAAAAAAAGATTTATCAGGATAGTCTTTATTGTCATTATATGTATAACCATAATGAAATTATGGAATTAAAAAGGAGGAAAATTATGAGAGAATTCAACATGTAGGAGCTATGGGAGTGAGGTTTCTTTCTTTCTGCTGTAGAATGTGTGTAAGTTTTAAGTGGTTTTGGTGTGGCCCTTTTCCCAAAATGTAATTATTTCATAGTTGGAAAAAAAGCAGGTGAAAATGCTAACAACATCTGAAGTGGTATCTGCCAAAAAGCATATCCCTGTCCTGTCTGTTCCATCACTGGGCAAAAACAACAAAATCATAAATAGCATCAACACAACCTAGATGTATCCTGTCCCAGCTTTTTCCACATATTCCTAAGAGAGTGGCAGCAACAAGCTTTTTCATTCAAACACACACTTGTAGTGGGACTCCACAGAGCAGGCTCAAAAGCTAAAGCCTACCTTTTTAAAAAGCTTAATGAATTGCTATGGGTAGTTGTATGTTTCTCATTCCATACACAATTTGCAGAAATGCTCTTTCTACACATATACACATAGTAATACATCGAAAAAAATCACATACACTCATGGGAAAAAACTCATGTTAGCAGGTCTTTCTCACTACTTTTTGCATACATGGAACAGAGCATTAGGGCAGCTGCTGTTGGGGGTTGAGACAAATCCTTTGTGCTAGAGTGTTTGCAGTTGTCATCACAATGCTTTGTGGTACTGAAGAAGAAAATGTTTCCAAGTCCTCTGCAGTACATCAAACTCCTTCCTTCATCTGAGTGTTTTAGTGAGCTGACGGCTAGACATCTCATTTATTACAAGGCCTTTGATGTTGCTGTCACATTAGTCCATTGCTCCTCTAGCTAAAGCTCCCAGGAGAAGTGTAAAATGATCAATATCATCTATAAGCAACATATAAAAGAGGATCAAACTTATTAAGACCATGAGAGGGTAATTGAGAAAAGGAACAGCAAGAGGCCATATGTATTTCTACTTGGGTAAAATTGCCTTGGGATGAAATCAATTTGTCGGTACACTATTGTAGCATTCCACTTATTGATTTTTTTTTTTTTTTTTTTTTTTGGGGGGTGCACTCACTCTGCTCGCTGTGAATGGACTTTCTGGATTTAAAGGGACTGGAGAATGGGATGGAGGGAGGTCTTTGGCTGAGCTGGGATAGGACTCCCTCTGATGCACCTTTCAATCAAGCTTAGCTAAGTTATCCTCATGAATATGAAATATAAGTCACAGCAAAGCTAGGAAAAGTTTAGGGATTGTGTTTGTGTGCACAGGGGTGTATAGAATAATAAATATAAAAGACATCTTCCCAAGTATGGGGAGTTTAGTTGTTTGTTTGACATTACTTTCTGAAACCAAGAGAAAGTTTAAACAAAAAAATGTGTCTAATCTAATTTACAAGAAAGGCCTTTGCACCTCTTTGAAAAAGTATTTGCATCTCTTTGAAAAAGAAGTATCATTTCTTCTTATCGCATTGGAATTATACAGGTAATTTAATTTTGTTGGGATTTTATGTATTAGTCCAACACACAGTAGTATAAAATTGTGAATAGAAAATAAAGAATGTGCTACATGGCTTTCTGAATCCTTTACAAATAGAAAGGAAAATAGAGGTATGTATTTATATATTTGCATTCAGCCCCCTTCTGGCTCAATAGTACCACCTTTAGCAGCAATACATTTGCATGTCTTTTGTAGTATAAGTCTAACAGCTTTACAAATCTAGAGAGAAATAAAATTGCCTATTCTGCTTTACAAAATAGCCCAAGGTCAGTCAGGTTGGATAAACCATCTCTCACAAGCACTTTTTAATTGTTGCCAACAATTCTCTATTATATTTAGATGTGGACTTTGACTGGGGCATTAAAGAGTAGAACAAGGAAATGAATATGTTTTTAAATAAACCAGGTATATTAAAGTTCAGTGCTTCACTTCCTTGTCCTTAAACTTTTTGCTGGTCACTGGGGCAACAGAACTCCTTTAAATGGCTGAATTATCGTCTATGCACGCAAGTAAATTCTTCTTGTTAATGACTTGATTATTTGATTCAGGGTTCATGACCCCATCCTAGGAGAATTGACTTTGAAACCAATACATAGTAGCTCTGTCTGTTCAAGGCTGCTATCCAATCATCTCAGACCAGCTTCTTCATCCATGCAGAAGAAAAGTGTTCCCACAGAATAACGCTGCCATCTCCTTGTTTGTCTTTGTGGATGGTGTGGTCAGGATGATGGTGCAGAGTTATTTGTTTCTCCAAATATAGTATTTTGCATATATGCAAAACAGCTTAACTTTGGTCTCTGTTATGGCTGTTGTTGAACATTGGTTGGTTCTCAATGCCTCCATAAAGGGGTGATATAAGGAATGCATGACTTAAAGCCAAAGTGTGTCAGATTTTCACACTGGCGGACCATCTAGTGGTAGGCTAAATGAATTACAAGTGACGTCCCCGGTAAGCGCGTAATAAATACTACGGAAGCCGCAGAGTATCAATGTCACAAGTAAGCAATGTAACAATGTCAACATATCCTCAATGCATTTGAGCTAATATGTAGCTATATAGCTAATAGCTATGGTCATTGTATGAAACAGTTTTTGGCACTTTGCCAAGTTCACTTGTTTTTTTTCTCTTCTAAAATCAAGAATAATTTATTTGTCACCGCGGCAAAATTTCTCTTTGGCTACTCCTGTTCACATTACGGTTCACATTACACATAATGAAAGCAAAAAAAAAAACAAAAAAAAAAACAAAAAAAAAAAAACTGACAAACATGGAATGAACAAGGGTTACATTTTATTTAGTGTTCAGGAAAGTCACAGATAGATAATGTGCTTATTGAACAATGATGAGGCTATGTTTATGGCAATGTGTATTTAAATATTCTGAAATGACAGTGTGTAAGTAGGCAGTAACATTAAGGTGATTGTAACCTATGACGGGCTAGTAACAGTGGGGGTGATTTAAAAGCGTTGGACTGCAGTCTCCTATCAGGGGGCGATTGCCCTCACAGCTCTTGGGAAGAAGCTGTTTCTAAGCTTACTTGTTTTGACTTTGAGGCTTCTGAAGTGTTTACCTGATCGGAGAGGGGCAAAAAGGCCATTGCCTGGGTGATGGGACCAGTGGAGATGCGTCTGGCCCTTCTTTGGACTTGTTTTGCATAAATTGAGTCTAGATCTTACAGACGACATCCCACAATCCCCTGTGCTGTTCTCACCACCCATGTTAGGTCCTTTCTCTCCTGGACTGTGCAGCTCCCATACCACACAGTTATGCTGATACACAAAACACTCTCTGTGGTAGCTCTAAAGAAGTTCTTAATTAAATTTCCAAACACATGAATTTGAATTAATAATTAGATGAAATTTGAAGACAATTTTCTACACTGGATTCTATTTTGGAGTATTAGAATAATGGGTCTGATTGCATATGCAGACCACAACTTTAAATTTCTTAACTGGAAAAAACATTGATATTCCTCCGGCTTTACAATTATGCACCACATTGTCATTGCTTGTCACATAACATCTCGATGAAATTCAATGAAGCCTGTGGTTGTGATGTGACCAATATGAACAAGAACATGATGTACATAAGCAATTTCTTCTTATATACCCCCTTCGCCCGAGTATCTAAGCAAGATAAAGGTTAAACTGTAGTGCCTGCTGACATTTGCAAAAGTTCCTAATCTTTATTTTAATGCATGCTGATCCACAATGTCGTCTTTCATGCTCAGGCAGACAATTCTAGCTCTTCTGTTTGGATTTACATGAACCTTGCACAGCCTCTGTGCTTCCACATCGTAATTACAGCCTGTTTCCCGAGCAAAATATTAACAGCCACAATAAGGAGCACAACACAGATGAGCTTTCTGATTTAACACATTTTACTGCTAATGCCTCACCACCCTTTCCCCATTGCACCCTGTGTCTTTTTTTTCCACATTTGTTTAGTGTTGTTGATTCTTTTTTTTTTTCTTCGAACCACACCACGCCTGCACTGCGTCTGTCTAAAATGAAGCATCCAATCTGAGGCCCCATCTGCTGAATGATCTCCTCTCATTGCATGCATGTACACAAGCCTGTGTGTTACGCCAAGACGTTATCCACTTCTTCATGGTCCATCTGCTCTCTTTATCCCTTCCATTTTTTTTTTGTCTGTGTTCCACCTCTTTATCCCTCTTTCTATCTTTGCCATATTTCAGTTGAACATCTTAATTTGTCCCATTGATGGCTGTCACAAAAAAACAAATGTCATGTTTGCATGGCTTGCCACTTCTGTTTTTTTATAAAACTCTTGAGACTCAGCATTCTGCAAGTGCCTTTGCGGGATCACATGCTGAGCTTTTCCAGTTTACTGTTGTATGACAACCGTTCAAAGGGGAGTCATGGAGAGGACTGGTTGGGGTGCAAGGTGAAAGTGATGATTTAGGTAAGTGTGTTTCCCCCATAAAAGGGACTTCCTAAAGAGGGAGGATAAAATGAGAGCCCTCCTCTGATCCTTATGTCTTTTATTCATCCACTAACTACTAAGAAATTACAAAGTAGTTCTAACAGAGGAGGCAGGCCAGATTGGTTCGGTGCATGTCACCAGAATTCAGTTGAGTATCTTGCCTGGCAGCCCACAGACCTCAGGTCTCCTTCAATTGTGTGTCTAATTGATTACTTCCCATGCAATTACTCCCGTGTCACACTCAATATTTCACCGCTCCAGGAAGGGGGCAAGTGGGAGTTCTTTTTTGAAGGACGAGATTCATACTGTCACATTTGTGAGGCCCTAATGTGGATCGTGAGGAGGGACATGTTAAATTGAAGTATGGAACAGGCATCAAGAGTACTTGCTGTTAATTGATTGCCGTGTAATACAACTTGCTGACACAGTGAGTGAAACTCCTGAATTAAAGCAAATTGAAAAAAGCTTATATGGCACAAGATAGGATATAACAATGTATATTCACAATGTTTGGGTACACTCAAATTTGTGAATTAGCCCGGAGTGGCAAAATATCCTTTTAAATTCTTAGTCAATTTAGTGAGTAATAGTTCACATAAAGGATACATAAGAGACTAAATTAAAGGCTTTTGATTGAGCTTCATGGGGTTGCGTCATGGGTATGTGTCAGGCATATCTTGCATGTCCAACATCCAGATATGTGTTGAATCAGATCATGTCATCCCATATCATGTTATGAGGACTATGGCCAATCTGCTCATGATTTATAATATATACCAAATGAGCATGTTTTTTTTTCTTGTGTATGTGTACGAGTGCATTCAAACCAAGTGAAAGTGCAAAGTTTCAGACACCATTGGCTGCAATGCTCTATTTAAAGGGAAAGTTGTTTCTGGAAAGAAAAAAAATCCCCATAGAGAAGTGCTCCACCAGTTAAACATTTGAAGTGATGAAAGGGAGTGTCCAAAAGCTTAGAGGGGCAGTCTGTAAACCCATATAAAGTTCAGTACCAAAGTTGTCTCCGACTAGAACTGATTTTGACAAAAAGTCCCAATTCTGCTAAATAAACTACAAGAGCTTATGTTGTCCACCAATAAAGTTGAACATTTCTTAGGCTCAATTTTATCTGGAACAAACTTCCAAAAGACTAAAAGTGCTGAAACTCTGAGTTCCTTTATATGCTATTTGTTTAGAGTTTCTTTTGAATGTTCACAGAAACATCATTAGATTAATTTGTAGTCCAACTTATCTTGACCTGCTGCTACTATTCCAATGCAATGTGCTTTCCTCTGTATGTTTTCTTTTCTTATGTTCTGTCCATGCACATCACTTTGAATCGTCTTAATACTAAAATATGCTATACAAATACACTTGCCTTAACTTCAGTTTAACTTTTTCACCTCTGTCTAAATATATGTTTGTTCCTTTAGAAACTAAACCTCGGTGATCTGCTGGAAGTAAGAGTGGACTTTAACCTCATTAAAAGTTAATAGAGGCATGGAAGGAATTTTAATGCCAAATAATAGTCAAATACAGTCCTCAGTCTCTCTCCACCATTTCCCTCCCTCAAGAATAACTTAGATCAGACTGGTGAGCTCTGCTGTATATGAAAAATGTTTTAAGACCGATGTGATCTATTTTATTTGTTGAAATCTCATCAGGTTTGTTTTTCTTTGCTGTTCCATGTAATTCTTACATGCTAGGGTTCCTAAAATCTGACACATTAGGTAGGGCTGCCTCTTTATTACTAAAATCATCTTGTTTGTAATCATGCATTGTATGATAAGATTAAACCAGAGCTCCTTGTGCATTTCAAGTCTGCACATGGAAGCAGGGTATTCATGAACTCAATGTTCACATTACAAATTTGAATTTAGACTTAAAGAGATGATTGGAAATTCTGAATCATATACTTAATTTCTACAGATTTAACACAACATGATTCACAGCAAATTCTCAATACCTACACATAGACCACTTTAAGAAGACCCCTTGTTTAGTTTAGGGTGCTTGTTCATATTAGGCACTGCCAGCTGAGCAACAGAGAATCTATTCATGTAGCTCACAAGTGGGGGCTTGAGCTGTCTCCTAAATAATAATGCATGTAACTACTGTGTATAAATTGAGGTTTGTAAGAAAAGTCAAGACTGTAGTTAAATTCTTAATGTAAAACCAATCTAAAGTATGGTGAATGACCCTAGAGATCAGAATTCACTCCAACAAGTGTAAAATCAGAAACCACATTATGAAGGCAACTCAACATTAAAGCCTTGTAAATGTCAATGAAAAAAAGTTAGTGAGTACTGGTATTGGTTTGCAAACATACATATAAATACTGTGATTTTAAAACACATGACTATGCACCTTTAAATAGTTACTGTAATAAGTAACTCAGTAAATGGAGCTAGTTACTATCCACTCTGTTGCTAGAAGTTTAAACTCTAGTAACATAGAAAGTACTTCAGCAGAAAAATCTTTCTATCCCTTTCTGGTTCAAAGGATAAAGTAAAAGCCTAAGAGGAATTTTGCCTATGAAGCACATGGACAGGAGACGCCAAAAGATGTTGATAAGCTCTTATACAAGCTGTGTTATGGAATGGTGGCTACAAGGCCAAATTGCACTACAAAACTGGCAAAGCATCTGATGGCTGACTCTTTCAAGTTTATGAATAATTTGTCAAGGTCAGTAACACTTTTCTCCAACAGGAAATTTTTACAAATGGAATGGGCATTTGTTAACATGAAAAAGTTGCATATAAAATTACAAAAAACTGCAAAGGTATGTGACAGTTAAGAGACAAAGTGACTAGCCCTCCTCTGCTCTTTTGTTTGGTAGTAAATGAATAATGGCCAATGCTTATGATAAATATCATTAAAATATAAAAAAGTGTTTACTGTTAATGAACTATCAATGTTGTGTCTTAAAACATGTTTACGGTGTTATTGAATACCCAGAGGTTACCTGACAAAAGTTAAACAGCAACTAGTCAGAATCCAATTTTAACCAATCACCAGAAAAAAAATAATAATGCAAACTCAACAGAAACAAAGATAAATGGAGTTGTTGCTAAAAAACTTACATACATCAGATCCTTGTGAACAATTTAAGGAATAAGTTTTCCAATTGTTAATTTGAAACTAGTTTAAATACATCCATCAGTATCTTTATTAGCACCAGGTGTGAATCAAAACTTACTTAACCTAATGCAAGGGACTCATTGGAACAAAAAGACTAATAATAAGCACAATCTTTTCGGCTTTACAGAAATTTGTCCACTTTTGAAAACCAACTAATTTAGTTAAGTATTTAATTATTTAACAATTGTGGCAATTTTATTAAATATCAGTTTGAGTCTTTTTGAATATCATTGATGATAGGATTTAATAATTTCACTTATATTTGTATAACATAATGGAAAGAACAATTTTATGCAGTCTATTTAAGGCAGCACTGTGTGAACCTGAGCCACTGAGGTCACTAGACCTCTAACTATATATATATATATATATATATATATATTAGGGCTGGGCAACGATTATAATTTTTAATCGCGACTAATCGCATATTATACATTTTATACTGGATATTTTCAACCCATCTATTGAATTTAGTGTACTAGTTGATCTTTTCTTCATAAGAGAGCAGCAAGCACTGCAGCCAAAATATGGCCTTTTTTGACCTGCTGTATATTAACCAGTCCCTAAGCTTGATGTATCATGAAACTGTTGACCTTTTGGGTTTTGTGGTTTTTATTTTATTATTACAATTAAATAATAATAATAATAATAATAATAATAATAATAATAATAATAATAATAATTTTATGTTCAGTGCTTTTTCGCTAATCCACCTCTTATATATTTCAATCCTTATGTAATTTTGTCTGTGTTGTGTGCACCTGCCTGTTGCTTTAATCCTATAAATTTCCCCGTCGTGGGATAAAAAAAGGATTAGCTAATGTTACCTTATCTTAAATGACACTTTTTAATATATGTACTGGGTTCTTTCAAGGTCTTAATTACACTTTCTGTGTGGGCTCCAGTAACATATGATAGATAATATCTACTTTGAAAGTTAACATGAACTGCTGCTAAGATGACCACTGATCTACCTGGATGTTCCATGGAGGACTGAAACGCCTCAGTCAGAGACGTCTGTGGGTCTGTCGGGGCAATGACAGAAGTTTCGTCTCCTCTCTCCGTTTCTGTGGCTCGACGTTTTCATGTTTTTTCACGTGCTTAGATAAATTGGTTGTGTTTCCACTGAAATGAACCAGCTTTTAACAAAACATACAGCTTGATTTCATTTACGGAATTAAAATAAAGCAAAAAGTGCTACTTCCCCTGTCCATGTTTTTCTGCTGCTGCGTTCTCTCTCAGCTGTTTGTGTGTTAAGTTTGTGTGAGAGCTGAGTGGGCGGGCCAGGCTGAGCCTGCGTGCTGATTGGCTGGCGCCGCTGAGCCATGTGCGAGAGGGAAGGGGTAGCGGGAGAGTGCTGCCGTGCGTGCTGACTGACACTGCCTGAAAGCATGTGAGCAACATGCGTTAATGCGCGATAAAATAAATATCGCCGTTAATAGTCTAATGAATTAACGCGAAATTAACGCGTTAACTTGCCCAGCCCTAATATATATAAATATATATATATATATATATATGTGTATGTATGTATGTATGTATGTATGTATGTATGTATATATATATATATATATATATATATATATATATATATATATATATATATATATATATATAAATATGTATGTATGTATGTGTGTGTATATATTTATGACGTTTCCTAAACTCCCTTTTCGAATAATTCAGCAAGGCCAGGACTGTGTTACCTGCTCTTCCACTCCTCAGGGAGATCGGGTGAAAAGAATCTCTCAAATCCACTCTGGTCCTATTTCTTTCTTCTGAGGCCTTCCTCTTCTTCTCATAAACTTGTGGTTTGCTTCTTGTGACTGTACACCATGTTCAAAGTATACAGTGAGAGCAGCGGAGCTACAATGAATGGTTTACACTGAGGCTAACCGCTAAGCTAACCGAATATATACACACTAGAAGTGCGCATGTACAGCCAGCAAGCGGAAACTAACTAGGAACGTGCACTCACACTGCCATTGCATGCGTGCGTCAGAATGATTGGCATGTGAGACAATCAATAGATAGTGCTGTACATTGACGTGAAAAATAATTTAATATTTCTCAAATTAAGCTAATACTTGGGTCAAAGCTTACATGTGCTGCTTTAAAACAGCTTAAACACCAGTTCCTGATGCCAGTTTGTTGTGTTTGAATGGGACTTCCTACTCTTATATTTATAAGTGTCAAAGGCTCATCATGGATTTTATTCATACTATTTTGTTGAAAAGCATGTCAAAGATATGATGGCATTTGATCACACTGTCTGTCATGTTCAGTTTCTGTCATCGTCTGCCTGTCACGACAGCTCTAATATGTCACTGCATGGATGTGCGGCCTTCACAAAAAGTTTAGACTTTGATTCATAGGGCAACATGGTGTTTGAAACAGTTCTTTGATGTCAGAAACACTCGATGCTCATCTCAGAGGAAGAACAAAATGAGGAAGAAAGCAAATAAAGTGGGAGTTGACTGGCAGCTCAGGGGGTCTCAAAAGCCTTCGCAAAATCTGTCACTCCACATCAGTTTACTTACATGGCCTAAACGGACATGATAAAAGATTTTCAAACTTGACATGCTGATGGCAACAGGTTCTTTATAGCGGTGTAGTAAGCACTTTTGCATCACAGCAAGTAAAGTCCCAGGAAAAACACTGTCATGTGAAAAAATAAAAAAAGGAAATCTTTGCTACTTCCATGGGATTTAGGCAGGGGAGTAGCATATATATATATCTGCATTTAACTTGCCTCTGAATAATCTGGGGACAGTCATAACCCCATTCTAAACTCATTGAATGTCATCATTACATAGAGAAAAAGTATATGCAAAACACTTCAGACCACTGTCAATTTTTCCAGCAGTAGTTCAAGAAAATCCACCCCAAATAAAGACTTTGTAACGCTGAGAGAAAGGCATCTGAATTAAAAAGTGAAGAGCACAATTGCAAACTCTACAAGCTTTCTTTGCATGAAAAATTCACATTTATGAAAGTACAACTTTGGCTTGTTTAGAATTATAGCTGGAAAATAATCTCTAAAAAAAGATAGGATGTCATGCAAAGTTTTCAAAGTTTGCAAAGTTGTGTCTGAGTGAACCACAAGAATTGTGGAACAGTATATTCTGGACAGATGAGAGATTGTGCTGTTGCACATAAAGTAGAGTCTGTCTCCCATAATACACAATTCCAAGTAATAGTTAAACAGCATATTTGATACCAACATCACATAGCAAGTCTCAAAAACGGTGGTAGAAGATTGAAGATTTAGGTTTGCTTAGCAGTCAGAGAAGCTAGGCAAATTTCCACCATTGAGTGGACAAAGTACTCCAATGTACACCAAAATATGTTATGTCATGACCCTCAGGTGTTTGCCTATTTTTTGGTCCCTGGGGATTGTGAAACCTTGTCAGTGTTTCACATTTTTATCATTATTTATTAATCTGTAGATATCTTCCTTGTTTCCTTTAATTGTTTGGTATTCTGCTCATTATAGATTTAGTTAGTTCACTCTTGTTTCTGTTAGATCTTTGTCTTTAGTTCAGTTAGTGGGCTCATTTTGTCATTGTCTGTTTATTTCATAGTGACGTTTATATCATTGCTAGGTTCTGTTTTCCTTCATGTTTCCTGCCATCTTATTGCTGTCCCTCTCCTTCACCTCAGTATCATCATTTCATGCACCTGCACTAATTACTTTCATCTGCCTTCCTGTCTGTTCTCCTCTCCTATTTATACTGCTATTCTTCCCTCACTCTTTGTCGGTTCCCTTGTTGTGCTCCCCTTGTTTCTGGTTTTTGTCATCACCTTCCTTGTCTGTAAGTTTTGGAATTTTCCTTCAATAAATTGACTTTACTTATTCATCGTGCAGCTTCCAAGTTCTGGTCTCCATTTTGGTCCAGCTACAACCACAACTATTATGACATTCTAGAGTTGCATAGAAGACTACTTCGCTGAGAGATTACCTTACATAAAATGTCAAACTTAGGACAGTGGTCCCAATCAAGATGTTGCAATAATCAGTCTCTACAATTTGACATGAACAAACAATTTTCTCCAAACTTCAAATGCTTGTCAAATTTTCTCCACATCAATGTGAGACAAGGACAATGTTACACAGAAAGTGAATACTTTAGTTTTCACCATATGGTGGTTCAGCAAGCTAATCAACTATGGGGTGTACATAATTTTACCATAATTAAATACACTCTTGCAAACATCTTTTCACCTTTCTTTTAGGTCTCAACTTAACCTTGCACATATTACTTTGCAGGTTTTGAAGTTATCCCCTTGGCTGGTTTTCTGGTTCTTTGCTTAGTTAAAACATGTTAGGTAAAACTTTTATTTTCAGTTGGCCATCAAACTTTTTGTGACTGGAATACCACTGTGATTTTATCAACAAATGATGTTTCTTAAATTGAGCTGCAAACACACTACACAAGGAGTGATTCATTTTTGCTCCTTTTAAAATTTGGAAAAAGATAATTCACATTGAAGTTAACATTAAACTTTTTCAAGCTACATTTTCCTGGAATTTTGGTATTTTATTTCTGAACATTAAAAATAACTAACATAGAATTTGAGGTTGCTCTTTTGTTTGCAAGTGAGTAACCTTACAAAAACAGCAGGGAATTGAATAATATTTTTTTTCCCACAGCAAAAAAAACAAAAAAAAAAAAAACAACTCGCACGTTACCCTTCAACCCTTCAATGCTACCTCTCCTCTTTCTCCCTTGGCAGTTTAATAATTAATATGCTTATTTTTGCCTCTTGGGCTGAAGCCTTGAGTAAGTAGAACAGCTATTGAAGGGAGCAGTGGTGGGTAATGGGACAATAAAAAAGCATTTTTTATTTCATCTTGGTGTCCAAAAATATATACTGGGTGTCCTGTATGCCACACTAACCTTGGTCTTACTATATGGACGTACAGTTAAGGGCAAAAAGTGGACAAATCTAATTAAATCTATGATTAGCTTAGTCAGCCTTATTGCCTGAAAGCATTTATGAGACGTTTTGCTCCATATTGGCATGATAACATGATACATTTGGTGCTGATTTTTCTGCTATATGTGTTTTTCCACCACAACCAAGATCTGGTGACCGGGTCAACACACGGGTGGCGATGAAAGCCATTAGTCGATTTCGTTTGTCGCTGCCCGTGTGTGGAGCCCCTAAGTGAGCAGCTGAAAAATTATACATTTGGATCAGCACTTTCTAGACAACAGGCTTCACATTGATTTCAGCATGGTATAATTGTCAACCTGTGCCAACAATTCATGTGACATAAACAAATGTTTGGATGTACTTGGAGTGTGTAAGCAGAAATTGAACATTGATGGGATGATTGCACTTGCTACCCAGCATGTGGGAAACCAGGCTGCATCTGGAAGAATACAATGTGGTTTAGCCTCTAGGTGCTACAGTTAGCTTCCCCGAACAAAGAGTCATAAAACAAGAGACCCTGTGATATCAGGGACATCAGGGGGTAAGAAGAGAGACGAAAAATTATCAGCTCTGCAGGGTCTGGACTCACTTCCGGGGCTATTTCAAATACATTCAAAACGTCTAAATTCGGACTACTGGTGGACTTATGGTCGGCTGGTTGCTATAGTTACAGTAAATGAATACAGGGAGACAAGTCATACTTTACTATACTTTTACATGTTTAGTCTAACAAAGCAGAGGGATGTTTACAGCTTCAGTACTGGACTCTCATACATAAAACATACATGAGACGGGTAAAATCCATATGTGAGAGTGCCGACCCTCTCGCTTACATCTGCTTATATAGATCAGCAAAGAATACCTACTTGGGGAAATCCTGGCACATGCGCCTTTTGACTTAGCAGTGGCCCCTTTTTTTATGTATGGAACGTACACGCACACATGTTGTTTAATTTCAACAAACATACTGCCTACTACTGGCATGGCAGGTAAATTACACTGTTTTAATGTTTCCACTAGTCTGTGCACAGAGATATTAATTAAAACGTCAAATCGATGTGTGGTAACAGACACGGAACAACAATCCCCTTTTCAATGGGTTGGTGTTGTGTAAACACATACTTTAGCTGTGTAAACAAAGTGAAAACAATGCGTCTGCAGTGTGTTAGTTCCTGGGTTTTAGTAGACCTGAAAAAACAAGGTCTGGTTTCATGCAAATTATGTCCTGAGTGAAGCCAGCCTTCTCTTTGGTAAAACCGACATAGTTTGTATGCTTGTGATAAGATATATGCATTCCCTTTAGTCTCTCTCTCTCTCTCTCTCTCTCTCTCCTTTTCTTTCTCCTTTGCTTCTTTCAGACCCTAGTTTGTTTGTCCATTCCAGACGCTCTGCTTCATTTTAATTCAGCTGGCAGGCTGAGCACGCATCAGCCTTGATACGCTAAGTGGCCCTCAGCAGCAGCTATTAGAGGTCCCTTTACTCTTTTTTTTTTTTTTTTTTTTTTGTAAATCGCTCACTCATATGTTGCCTTAATAATCTTGGTGTTTTTCTTTTCTGTCTCTATCCACATTTTGGCGGTTTTGTTTGCCTTTCTCACTTATATATTTGCTTTATCTTGTAGTATTTTAATATGATTTTCACTCCCTCCTCCTCCATCTTATCCATAAAGCTCAGATTACCAGGATTTTATCACAGTTTAAGTTGGAAATAAGCCCCTATGCAACCCATCATCTCCATATCTGTTCGCTTCTTGTGTTTAAGCATATGCTTTACCTCACTCTGGCATAATTCTATATTCCCCAAAATTGTTGCCATTTTTCATAAAGGCTCTTGGAAATAATTGCGCTAGGGTTGGGCCAAATGTAATCAGCAGCCCATGACTGAAATTCTCTCAGTGGAGAGGAGGCGTATGTTTGGGGGATGCGGCCCAGGGCCAACAACCCCATGACATCTACTATATCTCAGAAAAAAACACAAGATTGCTTCTTACCCATAAAAGTAAAAAAAGAGTAAATGTTAGTTTCCAAGCACCAGCTTCAGTTTACTCTGCAATGATCAGACATAGCTTATAACCACTCACAGATGAAAGTTCCTTATTGTTATTAAACCTTAGTTCAAGCAGATAAAAGACAGATTGAGATCAACACCTATTCCACATGCACGACCTGGCCACGAAAGGCAGAAGTAAACATCAGAGTGGCCAAGACAGAGAACAACGACAAAGCAACTATTAAAATAAATAAAATGCAAGAAATTTGACAAATAAAATGCTGCTGTCATTGTTACAGTAACAATATAAAATTTTAAACTGTAAAAATGCAAGATTTAAGACACAGGCAATGTTTAAACGATTTCTCTTGTTGGTTACTTAAGATGGAGCAAAAGGCTTTCAGTAAAACCAGGGCATTCCAAGCACAGGGGGCAGAGAAACAGAAAGCTTTTTTTCCTGTTTCAGTTCGAACATGAGGAGCAGAGAAGTACAAAATGTCATTTGATCATAAAACATAGTGGCTTTCAGTTCTTCAGAGAAAAGGGCAAATAACTGTAAATAACCAACCCAGTTAGAGTAAAACAAAGTCATTCAGTCTGTATTTTAACCTTATATATATATATATATATATATATATATATATATATATATATATATATATATATATATATATATATATATATATAAGGAAGGTTTTCCAGCATTAACATACAGTTCACAGAGGTGGGTCAGAAATCGCCTTCTTAGTTAACGAGGTACATTTGTTGTGAAACTTATGAAAAGTAATCCAATCAGTATTTATTTTTGTTTTTAAATTATCTCTTTATTTAAGATTTCAAATTTCAGTGGATGACAAGGGAACATTTTATCCCTTTATCCTTGATTTACTTATGTGAGCACATTTATTAATTGTTTTCAAGAATTCATCATAAAACGAATTCCAGGCCAATTTGATGTTAAAAAAGAGGGAAATTAGTTTTCACTCATAATTTGACAAATTGTGAAAATGTTGAGTTTCTCTTTTGAGTAGAATTTGTGGTTAGGTTTTCAGGAGTTTGGCATTTCTGACCACTGGAGTCATGCAATGGTCCCTCAGATCGTTCCCAAAATAACCAGCACCAGTGTGGGCATTTATTATTATTAGATCAAAAAGCAATAATCTAGAAGGATATGTAATGTCAGGCCGGGTTGGACTGTCTCTTAATTTGTATTCAGTGATCCACGGATAGATTTTAGGCTGTTGATCAATCAAGGTTTAGATCCAACACTAACAAAAGCTCACAAGAGTTTAAGAAGTTATTTAAAGAATGTTGAGCCTAGCTGCTGAATGAGGAAGGCCTATAAAAGCCCATGACTGTAAGGGACTGTTTGCTCAATTTCAAGTTTCATCACCAAACATTCAAACTGTTCGCTCATTGATAAAGAGGAGAGAAATCACATGAAGCTTTAATATTTTATGTAAATAGCTACATCACCACTTTTCCTGGGATGAGCACAGCAGAAAACATTGTATCTGTTGATAGCAGTATAATGAATGAATGGGAATGATTTACTCAACTGAGTTTAGGACAACATGAGAATATCAGGTTCATTTGTGTGTATCCAAACAACTTCTATATCAATTTTAAAAAGCAAGTTCTGGCCATTTAGATGATAGATACCATTACCTGAGCTGTCCCTGAAAGTATCAAAGATACCGATATTATTCAGAGATAGGCTGAACATTGCCAAATAGTTAAAGAAGAAGAACCACAACCGTAAATGCATGCACCAGAGTGCACTGGGATTAAATAGCAAACCTGTAGAGGTAGTGCTATGCTTTCGGCCATGCTCTTCTTCTAAATATTGTGTTCTGTTAGGCATGGGTGTCTGGTAAGTACCTATTTAAACGGTAAATGGGCTGAACTTATATAGTGCTTTTCCAGTTATACTGACCACTCAAAGCGCTGTACTAGAGCCACATTCACCCAATCACACTCACAAATTCATACATTGATATGCATCTCTGTAGGCAACTTGGGTGCCTTGATCAAGAGCACATTGACATATGACAAGTGGAAGCAGGAATCTAACCCACAACCTTCCGATTGCAAGACGACTACTCAACCCATCAAGACACAGTCGCCTAATTAAGAAGCCTAATCCTCCCTGGGACAAGGCAAAAATGTTTTTTTTTTTTTTTTTAAATGGTGGCTCAAGGCACTGTAAGGCAGATGGTCATAATCTTACACTTCTTAGGTGCATTTAATTGCTATTGGAATTTTTCTTTGAAAGCAAAATATTTTTTTCTCTTTTTAAATGACATTTGTCACAAAATGCTGTGAGCTTTGATTGTCTGATTTTCATACATATGTCAAGGGGAGCTTTAATTTGCATGTCTCCCCATAACAATTAAGTTCTGGTTCCAAGGATTACTTTCCAACAATACTGAAAAAGCAAAAAAACGTTTTCTGTTTTTTCACCCACGTTTACATCTGCCAGCTGCTCTGCAGCTTCTTGCTCTTTGTCCCTTGGTGAGCATACGGCAGTCAAATAAATTTTGCAATCAAAGCTAATGCTTTTACATTTTAAGAGTGCATACTTTCTGTTGCCAGTTGCTTTTCAAGAATGCAACCAAAATAAGTCTTAGGAGTTCAACTAGTGAGTTGGCATCAGTGTAATGTCAAGATATGCGCATTAATGAGGAACAAATCATGTGACATTCTACAACCACAATTTAATCATTTTAAAAAGTAGTGTAACTAGCAGCACACCTTAGTGTAGCCAAAATTCATGTGTCAAAATCACTGCATATATACATATGTGTATGTTTATGTATATATATGAACTTTTAAAAAATTTAAATAGATCTGTAAAACAGAGTCTAGGTGTCATGCTTAGTGCTATACCAACACACATTTATTCTTCTTTTAAAAGAGAACCCTTTCTTTCTTTGCTGTCTATTTAATTGATTCATAATCTTACACTTTATCATCCGGCCTCTTCAGAACAGAGATATCTTTATGTGCAATCATTTCATAAGCTATACCAACAATCTTCTGATGTAAACATCTGTGTGGAAAATTACGAAAAGAAAATAATTACCTTCAAGTAATGTGTAAGGTAAATCAAAGTAAAGCAATGGTTTAAATATGACATGGTTTTGCTCTTAAATTGATAATTATGCTTGTTATGCGAAAAATCAATGTGCTCTAAAACTCCATGAATATGATGTTGAACAGAAACCATTCAACAGCCGTGAATGGTGTTTGGCATGTTAAGTTAAATACGCATTCAATGTTTTAGGTTGTTTAACACACACACGTACCTCCATCTGTATGTTGAGCACGTGCTGCATGTGCTTCGAAAGTAAAAACTAATTTGTAACCTGTGTTTGTCTTTCGTCAATCTTTAATTGTGTACTTTTCCTGTCATTCTTTTTTCAGTTTCACATTTTCATCTCTCTTCTATCTGACATCACAAAGACACACACACACACACACACACACAAACACACACACACACACACACACTGCTCCTCCTGACCGCAAAGTGCTCAGAGACTCCAAATCCATGCTTGCTATCTCTCTGGTGAGCCTCTTGTAAAGCACTTTTATGTGTTCAAATTAATGCAGTTGTTCTTTTCAGGCCAATAGTTAAACCCATAAAAGTGCAATTACACATGAATGGGTAGCACCATTGCAAATGTGAACTATGGTACCAGTGTTAAAATTGCATGCCTTTCCTGTGGGAGGTGCTCCATTCACCGACTTCACAGAAGATATGAAATTTATGATGCAATGCTGTGATACGTGTCACACAATGGAACTAATATCAAGAAACTCATAATTCAATCCAATTCTTTTAGACTGCATGTTGAAGCATCAAACTGTAAAAAAAAAACTAGAAATAAAAGATATTAGCTTCAAGGACATATCTCACTTGAATCTTAGTTCTACTTAAAATGAAGTGGTTTATTGCCTGTGGCAATATTTCTTAGTTAATTTAAAGTGACTGACAGTTTTGCTTAGTACTTCAAATTTCTCAGTTACACCAACGTGGTTGATTGAGAATTGTGTGAAATACTTATACAAGGTAAAAAAAAAAAAGGACATTACCCAAAGTCACATTAAGTTGCATAAATTGAGAAACAACACCTTTTCTCTTGATTGCATCACTAAAATAACATAAATTGTCTGGAAGCTACACAGACAATGTAATATCAATGTTATTTTGGTTAGGGATTGTAACTTGGATGAACAGGGCCTCAAAGGAAGCAGTGGTAACAGTGGGGCATGTGATATTTAGTGTTATTGCTATCTCATACTGTGAGTTGGAAGATAGAATGACTGTTTCATGGGGATTTTTGTTGGAATAATAATTGTTTGCGGAAAAAGGAACCTTTCCTCTGTTGTTGCCATGAATTACAAAGAGGCTTCCATGGTAAATTATATTCAGCCTGATTGGCCCAGAACGACAACTAGCAAGCTGGAAACTGATCAAATTTTTTTTTTCTGATCCATAAGGCCTATCAGGTCACTGTAACAACAGCTTTCAGTGTGTACATTTTTACTGCAGGAGGAAGACCTAAAGTTAGCTACTCTCAGCATTACTCAGGTGTTTGAAATCAAGTCCAATGAGTCAAAGAGGTGTGAGAAGCTATTTAAATTAAATTAATGGGATTTATATGACATGCTATACAATTCTGCTGTGCATATACGGATCAAGAGAGTGAGAGAGACTTTAAGTAGACAACAGGAGGCCCAAATTGAGTACAGTAAAAGTGTTTTATGTGTAAGCTTGCAATCTGTCTCCTATGCAGCATGCTGGATTAGCGAATGTTGGCAGCCTTTTGGAAATATATTAGACCCTAATAAGCTCCTATACAAACCTCCAAAAGGTTTGGAGGTAGCACAAAATGTATTAAGATACTTAAACACAATACATGGTTTATCTTCCCTGAAATATATGTACTTTGATATTCTCTGTTGCCTGTGTAAATTTCATATTCTCTGTTAATTTATGTTCTCTCTCTCTTCTTAGTGTATGCTCATGTACAAGAAAAATAAGACTCTCAATGTAAACATTTCCCCGTTCTTTCCACTACATTCAAACAAGTATATACGTGTGCACTTCACATATGTGTGTTCTTGCTGAATTCTCGCAGAAGCAGCAGACAAAGATGAAGCTGTGCGGTAGAAGCAGATGATGGATAGGAGGGGAGATCACCTATTTGTAGAGCAAAGTCAGGGATTTGCTATCCTGACATATACCATGAGCAAAACAGCTCAAACCACAGTGATTGACGCAGCTCGGTGTGGCAAAATGGTTATTGGAAATCTCTAATTCCTTTTTGAAAAGCTTGCTGCATTTGTAAATGGCATGTTTTCATCCTGGGTAATATTTCCTCTTTTTTATGTGTAAGCATATATAAATAAATACTATAGGATTACAGTCTCACTGTGATTTCTGTAACTACGAGAAAAGCAGTGTATAATGTTCTCTAAAGCAAAGAAAGGTGTATTTTTTTAAATACAAATGCTTTTGTATTTAAAGGTGTATTTTTTTTTAAATACAAATGCTTTTTTTTTAATAACAGTAGTTGTTCCGTTGTCAGATTGTAGAGCATTTGTAGAAAACAGAAGCTATCCTCTTAGAAGTGAAAGGCTAACAGCTTGAAAGCAACTCAAACCGATAACGTCTATACCCATAATACTATATTACAATCAGAATCAGTTTTAACCAGCAAGTTACTTCACATAGAAAAAGGTAATATTAATACATTACAAGAAATATTTTTCTTGTATTTTTTGTAACGGATATTAACTGTATACCTTTTTACAAGAGATGGATGTTAAGGATGTTGTTTTTGTAAGTAACTCATGACTTGACAATGCTGTCAACAACAAAATGTTTTGATCCATTGGGCATGCTCTCTGCCATTTTGTGCCTACGTAACACCGCTCTGGTGGTGACATTTTTTAGCACTTTTCAGTAACAAGACCATTTAAAGTGCTAGAGGGGCAAAGTACTGAGTGGCAGCTGTTCACATGAACGCTCTGGTACAGCTGCATAAGCACAAGACTGGAGAAAAACACAAATCGATGGTGTGTGATATTATACCATAATCAATCTAAAAATATACTTTTAGTTCTTAGCGAGACAATTTTTTTAGTTCTTCATAAAATAATGACATTTCACTTATTGCCCCTTTAAGGGGCACTGTTGTTTTTAAAGCCTTTATTGCCCGCCCATACCGGTATGAGCCCCACCCATCTTACCATGCTTTAAAAGTAAGTCATAAATCATTAGATTTTTTTCTAAATGCCTCTAAGAAGGAGGCCTTAATATTTCTGAAACAACTCCCCCCCTTTTTCAGAAATATGTTTGGTTTCACAGCAATTTAAACACACAAGATGCCATTTAACTGTATCAAATATTGCTGGCTCTCTCAGAAAAATGGTTTGCTGCACAGACATGCCACCCAATGGTTGGTATCATTGGAAACAAGAGAGGGTTTCCCCATAGGGCTTTCCAATAGCTATACAGAGTTGCACAGCTGTAGCTCGTTAAACATGTATATTACTTCAGTGATGTTTTTTTTTTCTCTGAACGTTTATGATCATATTGGCGCAATAGAGGAACCTGACAGCTGTTGAAACGTAAGAAGTTATGAGGCAAAATTATACAAGTCAGCCCATTTTCTCTTAATTTTATTCATAATATGCTGTGCACAATTGTACATCTTAATGATACACAGGGTAAAAACTGATGAACAAAGGAATACTACAATTGAAATTAACACTTTTATTTGACCAGATTCTCTTTTATGAGGTTAAGAAATTGGCATAGTTTTGGCACATTTGGCTAAATTGTGCCAAAATCATAGGTCCACCATGCAAACTGCCTACTTATAGCTTTGTGGAACAAATATGCTTCAGTTGATTCAGTCCAGATTTGCTGCAACTATAGTCGAGATGTGGATCTATAAAGTCAGAGGCTTCTCCTATATTTTCAGACAGGTTTTCATGGTGTTTTGCAATGGTTATTTTTGGAAAATAAATTGGCAAGGCTAAAACATTTGGAATTTTTTCTTTCTGTAATCACCTATAAATCAGGCATAGTGGCATTTGCAATAGGGGTTTCACTGGAAAAAATATATATTATTGTCATGGTTTTTAAGTGTTTGGCCCACATGCAGAACACGGTCAGGGGGCAGAGAGCAATTAAAGGTGTTTATTTACAGGCACAGAGGTACACGAAGATGGAGGCTCACGACGTGGGCGTCTAATGAGGAATCACAGGGAGGACGGATCACAGAGCAGGCGGTCGACAGTGATTGGGAAAACGTGACCGATGCTTTGCGGAGGGAAGGAGACAGGTTAAACAGGTCTAGAGAAGGAAACTGCCTTAACATGGGTGCGCTTACCGCCGGGTTCGGGAAACCTAGCCGGGGGGAGTAGTGGAGGACGGATTCAGTGGAGCTTGTCTCTGAGGTGGAGCCAGGTGTCTGAGCAACAGGTGAGCAGGTAGATGGGATTTGGCAGAGGTCCGAGCAGCACTGAAGCAGAAGGCGATGGCAGTAAGCAGCTGGAGGAACCAGGGAGGGTGCAGAAAGGGAACTCTTGTCCGGCTTGGTACCACCAAGGGGGCTCGAGGGGAGTGCCAGAGCAAAATCTAAGCGAAGGGGTTCCTGGGACTTGACTTAAGACTTCAGAACTCAGAAGAGCATCCAGAGAGTGATACAGTGCATGAAGCGATCTGTGAGAAACAGGAAACAGAAGTTAGCGCTGGGAACTGGTAAACTGTCGAAAGACAGTGGTACCATTGTACCATTGTGGTACACTGAAGATTCTTTTAAGCTCCAGCACGGAGCTGCTGAACGAGCCGCAGGTGCGCACCACGCCCACCTGTCAACTGCAATCACCTGTGAAGAGAAGAGCAGAGAGCAGGCAGTGCAGACAGCAAGCTGCACAGCACTGCCTGCAGAATCCTGACAATTATGCCTTACCTTCACACAGGTACCAAAGGTTTAGATTTACACTTTATAGCTGTGAAGCTGTACTTGATTTATATAAGGTATATCATTTCAGGTGGAAATTATGGATTTTAAAGTGCTGTACATGCTGTTGATGGGTATTGTTGGGTAAGGTCTGGATAATGTGTAGTGTACCCAGAGACAGATCGACTCACAATGTTGTTTCCTCTCCCAAAACCTTTGCATCTATCTTGCATACCCACTTTATGTCCTTCAGCTACATAGTAAGGGTATAAATCACCAGCTTTATCACAATACAATGTTATATCAATTTTATTTGGATGACAATATTAAATTAGCAAATATCAGAAAGTCTGTTATGATACAATTTTGATTAAATTCAGTTAACAAATCTGCAATCAATGTGATGCAATATTATATGTCCATCTAACACAGTTATTGATTAGTATTATTATTGATGTCAACTCACACAAAAAAACAGAAATGATTTGACCATTGTTATTTCTAAGCTCTTAAGGTACATTCACACTGAACCTGATTTTGTGTAGTGACCCTTTCACTTAACTTCCACTCCAGTCTCCTCACTCACTCTTCTCCAGGCTTGTTCCTTTCTGGACATCTGGACATCTGGTCTCAGTAGTAATAATTGGTTGAGTCATATAGCTCAGGCCGACCGCAGACCGCCACTATCAGCTTGTCTTCCATGTTGAATAAAAACCGCTTTGTTTCTGCTACTGTCCATTTCCCATGTCGCAGCCACATCTAGTTCAATTCAATTCAATTTTATTCATATAGCGCCAATAAATGATACATGTCATCTCAAGACACTTTCCAAAGTCAAATACAATCAGATTTTACAGATTGGTCAAAAAGTTTCCTTTCTAAGGAAACCCAGTAGATTGCATCAAGTCTTGACAAGCAGCGTTCGCTCCTCATAGAGCCACAGGGACAGTCGTCAGCATTGTCCATGGCTTTGCCACAATCCCTCATACTGAGCAAGCATGAAACGACAGTGGAGAGGAAAACTCCCCTTTAACCGGAAGGAAAAACCTCCAGCAGAACCAGGCTCAATGTGAACGGTCATCTACCTTGACTGACTGGGGGTTAGTCCAGTCAGTCAAGACGGAGCAGACACAAAAAGAGAGACAAAAAAGCACAGAAGCACTCATTGATCCGGGAATCTTTTCTATGTTATATGGTAACAGCAGATGATCTGTCTTCCCTGGATGATGTCACAGCTAACAGAATGCCACACCAGGTGTACCTACATTGAAGAAAAAAATGACAGAGAACAAAAAGGTAAAATATGAAATAACAAGCAATGCAAATTGGAGAACAGTAGGAGAACTCAGCAGAGTGAGAAAAAACCTTGATGCAGCCTAAGTCTATAGAAGCATAACTATAGAGATAGCTCAGCATAAGCCAAGCCACTCTAACTATAAGCTTTGTCAAAAAATAATGTTTTAAGCCTAGTCTTAAAAGTAGACAGGGTGTCTGCCTCACGGACCAAATCTGGGAGTTGGTTCCACAGGAGAGGAGCCTGATAGCTAAAGGATCTGCCTCCCATTCTACTTTTGGAGACTCTAGGAACCACCAGCAGACCTGCAGTCTGAGAGCAAAGTGCTCTGTTAAGAACATACGGGGTAATCAGAGCTCTGATATATGATGGAGCTTGATTATTAAGGGCTTTATACATTTGAAGGTCCCTGATGGGTTGTTGCAACGTGACAAATCACAAACGTTCAGATTTTTCATCTCCAGCCATTGTCAATGATAATAGATCACCTGTTCACTACATGTTTTGTGAGTTTCAAAATAAGTGTGTATCCTAACAAATTATGACATGGATCAATATTTTCATTTTGCATTGATGTAATTGGATTGTTAATTATTTAATCAACATATCGATGTGGATTGATATATTGGTACACCCCTACAAGACAGCAGGGCTTGAGTGAATTCCTTCCATTGTAGGTCAAAAAACATCCAAATGTTGCCACAGTTTGAACTAGAAGCCTATTGAAAACATGCAAACTCTACCTAGCATTACAATCACAGGGTAAGTAGTTAATCAAATTAGTCAACAACAACTTAGTATTTTCTTTAAATGTTTCTCAAAGCTCTAGCTTAGAGGTTAGCAACAGTTTTCAGTGTATGGATGATAAAATATTGCAGTGAAACTTAACATTTTTATTGTTTCAAAATGTATTTGAAATAGGAGTTGCTCAAGGACAGCCAGGCCTTGCTGACATTATCTTCCCACATTTTCTCAGCTCTTTGGTAGGAATTAAAAATATTATCCCCCTGGTTACAGATCTACAGATGAAGCCAACTAGTTATTTAATTGATGCTCAAGGCATGTATTTTAACGAGGTCCTCATTAACAAGAAGCCTGACGAATGTGTGTCTGTGTGAATGTTTGTTTGAGCATGTGTTTACCATATTTTTTACAGATATTGGCAGTTTTGCTGATGTGACTCTTGAGTGCAGCCTATCAATACATTGAGCATTCCATCTCCACTGTGTAGTCCAGCTGAAGCAGTGCCTAGCATTTAGTTGCTTGGAATCTTTTGCATCTTTCCACAGTTTCCTAACTTTATCCCTACTGTCCTACCTAATTGAAAGTTTTACTGAGCTGAAACCATGTTAAAACTCATTGTGGCAGCAAGCAAGAAACCCAACATTGATTCCCTATTTTTAGTGCGTGAGAAATTAAAAAAAAAGTATTTGTCCTTCGGATTATATGTCTGCCTATGTAATGTAATTTGCAGAAACAGGTAAAGCATTTTAAAAGTTATTTTCAAAAGATGGGTTGGGGTGTGTGTGCTGGTCTCCAGTGCTGGTCTGGTGACCTGTCTAGGGTTAATCCCCCCCAATGACTGCTGGACTCACTATCCAAACACTAGATTACTTTAAAAAAGTACTGTATTTAATGCAAGCATGTTTTCTTCAAGGTTGTGTTGAGTTTTTCTATAAAACTAACATAAAAACTACTGTAAAACCAACAAGTGAGGATTGTTAGCTGAATGAAAAACTGAGCTCTTAACACCATATAAATGAAAAGCAATGAACTGAAAACTGGTCTTGTTCATGGGGATTTCCAATTAAGCGTAATTGCTATAGGTCTAATTACAATGACTTTAGTTTCTGCAGAGCTTCAAGATAATGTTTCCAACATTTGGTCCCAGCCTCCTTTATAGATATGATTGTTGTAATGTGAACTTGCCAAAGGATACCTTGTGCCAAATTTAGATACCATGGTCTCACAGGAATTAGGAAGACACTTCATATTTCTGGAAATTACATTTATGTATCATATGTATGCTCCTGAGCCAAAGGAATTTGGTTTCTCTAGAGAGAACTATGCCCTTCCAGAAAATTGAGTACAGCTCCAAAGTCATTTTTTTTTTTGGCATGAGAGGTGTGGTGGGGTCTTTGATCAGCTGTACTTCTCTCTAATATATTAAATTGCAAACTATAGTTTATTACAAGTAATCCATATCTGTTTAAAGTGCTGGAATAGCCCACCTGCTGCTGAATTAGAAACTATGAGCCAAATGCCAATTTCACCGTCAGTACAACAAAGAGTAATCAGCTGGCAGACAGCCTTGTGATGAGCCCATTCCTTTCACCTTGGCGTAGCATGCCTGCACCTGCAGGACAACCTACCCAGTCCCTGTTATTCCAGTCAACACAAGAGGGAAAATGTGACAAAAAATAAAAAGATCACATTGCTTTCCAGGTGAAAAGAGGGAAGTTATTATATTCTTAAAACACATTGGATTTGTATGTAATTCAGAACTGCATGAACTTCTGCCATTCTAACCTGACATAGACCCAGTTTTGGCAATAAAAGGTGAATGTATGTAAATAATCAAATAATTAAGAAATTAATACAGTAAACAAATAAATAATTTAAGAAATCTTTCCATTAAAACATCATTTATAAAGAAAATTGAGCCAGGTATTGAGATATAAAATGAGGAATTTGCCCTATTCTTTCTATGTGTGTAAGTAAACACAGGTAGATTAATTTTACTTCTCATCACGCATGACCACATGTGGCTCTGACATGTTTACAGCATCATTTATTATATTTTGGCCCCTGTTAAGAAGCAGCCAGCCAAAATAAATGGTCTTAATTCTTAGATATTGTGGAGTGCATGCATGGTGCTGAAGTAAGATTAAGAAATCCTGCTGGCAGGTTTGACATAATAACTTTTTGGCTTTGTATTTCGGTTTGTCAATCGCCTTTCTTTGCCAGCTGCATCCTATTGTGAGAACAATTAGATTTTGCGCCGTGGTATCCTTGTGGATGAGTGTTATCCCTCCTGTGGTGAGAAGCAGAATGTATTTCTTTCTCTAACCATACTGCACATGTAGTGGGATGAAGATGAAGAGCTGAAGTCTGGGAATGGAGACCTGTAGAACTATACCAACATCACCTATCCCAAGCAGCATCATTTAATCAAGGTTTTGTCAGAGAGTGTTGTATTTGGCCAGAACTCTGTGGTGCTGGCAGGGCACCTTATGTAAGATTATGGGTCTCGTCAGTTTTAGCTGCATGTCGGTAATCTGTTTGTATTGAGATAGAGAACACACAAGCTCTGTAAATAATGCAAATCTGCTATTGGGCTTTACTTTGTCTTTCTTATTCACCATCTGTCTATGCGGTTTTCCCCTATCTTTGTCCTCTCTCCTATTTTCTGCTCTTTCTGGCTCTTAAAAGGAATTAGAGTTAAACTGTTCTAGACTGCAACACAATAATCTAGACCACCCTCTGTATCATTAATGTATGTGTATTTTTGCACATGTGTGCACAAGTAATCAATTCCTCCTCTAAGCCTGACAATCATTGGTTTGGTAAAACACTGCATATTATGTCAGCAGCACTACCTGAATAAAATCTAAAATATACAATCTTCTTAAACTTTGCTGGGTTTTCAATCCCAAATGGACTCGGTGTTGCGTTGGGAGTGGAGGATAATAAATTATGTATGTTCATGGCATCATTGAGAATAGATTGATGAAAAAAGAGTGAAAAATCTTGATTGAGGTAATATCATCAGTGATGGAGTGCTTTAATTTTCGCATTATGAAAGCAACTATTTTTAAAGCCAGAGATGCACCGACTACAGATTTTGTGGCAAATTTCTGATCATCAATTGTGTACATTTCACAATAGTTATAGAGGTGTCTCAGCATTACCAAGAACCTATAAGTACACTCAATTCCTAAAGGTTTTGAGACAAATGGTATCTGTACAGCGATATACCAACTAAAAATATCTACAGCCTGTCTTATTAGGAGCTTAAAAAAAATATTTTAGTTCACTCGCTATTGCTTTGTACACTTCCATATGTAAAAGCCACATCACAAGGTATTACATTTCATTCTGCAATATAATTTCAACTGAAAAGAACAGTTGAGACTGGCTAATTACTAAAAACTCATTTTTAATGGTATGTGTTCTTAAATCAATGTTTTGTTTTTTGTTTTTTCTTTTTTGTTATAACCATACTTGAGCCTTAAGCAGCTTTTCCATTGTGATGTGTCCTTACTTATTTTAGGAGGAGAGTTGACATCACACTGTGTTTGTGCTTCTCAGGCCTACTGCTAAACACAATTTCACCATCAATTCAGAAAAAAACTAAAATAAAATGACAACAGAGTTAGTATTTTTAACGGTTTATAACATTCAATGTTTGTTTTAGCAAGATTTGTGTGGTTGTGCTGTCAGAACTGTGAACATCATTCTCTGTTTGCATTCTCTGTAAAGTAAGTAACCTTTACCCTAACTTTGAGATTTCCAAAAGACTTGCAACATTTGCCAATAATAATCTATCGGATGCTAAGGACTATTTGCACACTTAATTATTTGGAGTTTATTGTTGACAGTTTTCTGCAGTTGAATAACCTAAAAGCTGTACTTGGAGCACATTTTATACACAAAATACATCACAATTGAATGAGTCCTTTTTTTTTGTCCACAGAGATTCTCAATGGAGGTGTGTATGTTGACCAGAACAAGTTCCTCTGCCATGCAGATACAATTCACTGGCAGGACATTGTCAAGTATCCAAGGCTCCATCCTATAGTCGTGCCCACTAACAGCAGTGTCACATGTAAGTAACAATACAAGCAGACCATCTAAAAGAAATGTGTTGCAACTAAAGCTTACATTCTTTTTTCAAGGATGCTTAGGATTAAAGCCAGTTTTTTTTTCAAGGCGCTCTTATCCCACATAAACACAGTTACATCGATTTACCCTGTAGGATGCATAGTATAACCACAGGTAGATCATTACACTCCAGTGCTTGGGCTTAATAGAACACTGTATTGATTTTACATTGTGCTTCAATAACACCGTTGGTTGCATGATGAGTTTTTATTTTATTTTAAAAATCCATCCAACAGGGCTAGATGGATAAGATATCTTCCTCATGATTTATCCTTGTTTACAAAAGCTGCATGTTCCTCGATATAAGTTGAAGCACAGGGCCTTTGGTAGGAGAGTGAACACATGTTGTGCTGCTGGCAGTAACACAGCTTCTAACTACTTACCTCATGCAGATCGGTGATGTGTTGAACAGATGTCTAACTTACTGTTTTATAACTTTTAAAGATATATATTTTCAATGGGTTGTGTGTTCAGACCTAATCCATTTCACTTCTGTTTGGGAACCACAGATGAATTTAATTTTTTGTTTGTTTGTTTATTTAATGGTCACGTTTCTTAAGCATCCACTGTGGAATCAGTTCATTTGATTACATTTGTGGAAGGAGAATAATAGTTTTAAAACATTTTTTGTTACATGCATTTGTAATTACCTCCTTTGTTGTGGTTCCCCAAAAATAATTTGGTGCAGCCACTTTTATTCAAAGGTCATTAGTAAATAGTTTACCTGTTTATATTTGAATGTCAGCATAAATAAAGCTTTTCTTGTGAAGGCCTCAGAGTGTTGCTGGTGAACATCAGTGAACAGACAACGCAATGAAAACCCAGGAACACAGCAGACGGGTCAGGGAGAAATATTGGAAAAGTTAAAAGTAGGGTTATGTTATAAAAGTATGTGCTAATCTATAAACACCTCACATAATACTCCTTAAATTATCATATAGAAATGTAAAGAGCATGTTACAATTGCACATCTTTGCATACATGGCCTCTAGCTGAACCTTGCGCTGAGCAAAGAGGGGATTTTCTAAAAAAGGCAGCTGGGAAGTCCAGTGTGCAGTAACTAGGAGTTAGTTAGGAACAAAAAGGTCTGATCACTCTACCTCCTTTCTGACTTCTCTTCGTTTGTTGCCTGTGTGTTTTAAGATCTGTTTTAAAGTGCTCCTATTTGCTTCTAAATCTCTTAATGGTTTGGTTCCCCAGTTAGTAGTTGACTCTGTCATGCTGTTCTGTTGCAGATACATAAAAGCTAATGTTCTTTGTTTGTTTGTTTGCTGTCCAATTTGACTGAGCCTGAGTTATTTTGCAAAGAATATATGCAAAGTTCCCTCACATGATGTGCAAAGCTGGTGATGACCTACTCCTAAAGACATGAAGCTGTGATTTTAACAAAAGGGTGTTTCTTCAAAGTATTAATTAATATGAAAAATAAATCATTACGTGTTTCAGTTCTTTAATCCTGAACACCATACCCCGTTTTCCTTCCACTTAACAATTATTCAAAAACTTTTGCTGATCAATCACATAAAATCCAATTGTAACATATTAAAAATAGCTTGTTAAGGTAATCTTAGTCTATGAAAGTCTTTTAAATATAACTTATTTTTAATATTCCTATTAAAAACGGAGAAAAACAAACAAACAAACAAACAAAGGCCAAGCTTTACCGCTGTTGCTGTTCATTACTATTTCATCCCCTTCTACTGCCATTTGTACCAATAAACAAACTAGTCCATACTCATGTCAGTAAATCATTTAAATTGGTTTATTTTTATCCATAGACAAAGTCTTTATAGATTATAGGGAAAAAAAGGAAATTATCAAATCGCATGCATGCCTTAATTTATTTCTATATTGTTTGCTAAAGATTTTGTATCAAATCTTTTTACCCATTTATTTTGTTTCTGATCCTATTTGGGTCGGCGGACTTATATGAAATATGACAGATTGACCTCTGATCCAATAAAAACAGCTTTAAGCAACATCTTGCTGATATATTACTTTTTGGAATCATGTGAACAAATTTCCTTTAAATTGATTTTGGATATAGAAAATGACTTTAAATCGTCACTCTTTCAAAGCAGATACAACACGTCCAAATTATGGAAATGAGGCAATCCATGGTCCGTACAAAACTTCCCACTATAGACTGCACCATTTCCTGCCTGAACATTTGGGTAAAAATTAACAAACCAGTCAAGGTAGAAAATGGTGATCAGGCAAAAAGACCTGCTGATATAGAGAATCAATTAACCATTTGCCAGAAACTTTTTTCTGGAATCATGGAAATACTGTTGTAAAGCAGAGGGATTATTTGGTCCTGCTAAAAATGAAGTCCTAATAAGTGTCTGTATGTGAGCTGTAAAACACCAACTCCTGACTTTATTCTGTTGTTGTGCTTACTATAACAAATCATGTCCTCTACTCACTCAAATGCCATTAATTCCCTGCTATAGCCAGCTTGAAGACATGTTAATGAACACATTGAGTTTTAATGGGATTTATTCAAGTGAAAAGGAAAAAAAAACAATAGTCTGTCAAGGGGTGGGGGGAGGGGGTTGATGCCTGATGTGGTTGTCAGTGAAGTAAGAATAAATTAAGTCACCTCCTCTGACCCATTTATTTTACTCATTGGGCCTCTTAATACACTCCTTGTTGTTTTATTAATGCAGTGCTCCCACTGTTTGACATTTAAATCTTGTCAAATCATAAAATAAAATGCATTACCATTTTGAAACAAAATAGAAAGACAGTAAGCACATGTCCTTGGATATCTTCTCACAGCACTTGCTGGAGACTTCCAATGCATATTAACTACTCATGGCATTGCTATTCTGCTCAATCTCCCTCCTCCCTGCAGCCCTGTTAGCCTCGGATTGACCCCGGCTAACGTGTATGTCATCTACCCCATCCAAAAGATCAAGGGTCTCTAAACTTCTAATCCACAACTGAGAACATTATCTTCATGTTATTCTTTAAGGTCACAAAAGCTGTATGCAGTTAAGATGTTTGCCTTTCCCATGCCATGTTTTTGTTGTCTTTGTTTCCTTGTGGAAAAAAAAAACTCAACTTGAAATTCAGCTTTAACAGTAGGGACTGACACTCTTTCTCTAAAATATTGACAGAAAGAAAAACAGACAGAAAAAACAGAGGCTGGGATGGTGACACAGTGGTACAGGAAAAAAAAAAACGATTGAATCGGAAAGACATAAACTAGGACTGAAAGAGATAAAAATGTTGCAAAAAGGTTCAAAAATTAACAAGTAGAGGATGGAGAGGCACACAGTGGGCAGCAGAGTCAGTCGAATGCTAATAGCTCTCATCTGAAGAGGTTGATGGACAAAGGGCAGCACTTTTACAATCATTCAGACTCACCTCTCACAGTTAGTCAATTACTAGAAAGTCAATTACGTCCTTAAAAACTCAGAAAGCCAGTTGCAGCTCTGAGTATTCATTTCAGCCTGGTGGTGGCTGTCTGAGTATTCATCTCAGCCTGGTTGTTGCTGTCTTATTGGGCTTATTTATTTAATACCAAATACATTTACTTTTTACAAAACAACCTAATGCCAAAGTTATATCAAGTACTCTCACTGTAATAAGGGAACTAAAAGTAAGTAAAACTTTCTTGAAATGTCTCCTTGATTTCAGCAGGCAAGTTTAAATGATCTGCCAATGGAATAAGATGTTTGCACTTAAAATAGGAAAATTCTCATCTCCATCATCTTATTTCAAGTGCAGTGTATGTAATTATCTTATTTAAGGGGTCAGAAATATTCATTCCATATGCAGATAATCTTATTTACCTGCTCAAATAAAAGACAAATACACAAATGTCAAGAAAATTTACTTACTTTAAGTTCCCTTTTTGGTGTGAAAAACTGCAGGGATAAATTAGGCAACATGCTGTGTAGTGTTTTAGTCGTCTCATGTTTAAAAAAAACAAAAAAAAAAACAGGGAGATCTAGATAATTAATTTGTAAACAATGGAAATGGGATTGCTTTCATATAATCACACATTTAAATTCTCATAATTCTTGGAAGCTGTTCTTTATTTGTATTATTACAAGTTTAATTACAATATTTGTTACACACTCAGTGAGAGAAAAAACTATTCATCTTATTAAAACATCCTTCATAAAACACTCAAATAAAAAAGATTGAAACAGTTTTACTTTTATTCACAATTTATGGATTCTAGATCAGGGGTCACCAACCTTTTTGAAACTGAGAGCTACTTCATTGATGTTGTGCTACCAGGGCTACCAGTACTGACCTTTTGAACTAGAAGAATCAGAGTTCACCTTAACATGTAAAATAAACATATTTTTAATGCTTTGTTATAGATGTTGGTGTTTTTAAATCTATATAAATGCAAGTTTAAATAAAAAGGAAGAGTAAAGGAATAAAACTGCGTTTTAAATCCAGTTCACTGGCAGGTTGTGTTTTCTTAGAACAGGCTTGTGGGCGCCACATGTAGTCCTCGGGGACTACTTGGTGCCCAAGGGCACCATGTTGGTGACCCCTGCTCTAGATTATCGTCTCTAAAAGTTTATCTGATTTTATTTTATGTTCTCCCGATCTGGTTTTCTTTTTTGCAGGTCAAAAGTGCCATCGTTCCTGTACTGGGCGCTGCTGGGGTCCCAAGGAGGACCACTGTCAAAGCTGTAAGTTCAATACCAGTAAAACACAGGTATAATTATAAGTTCCGGGTGTGGCTTGTTGGAATGATTTTTCTGAGAGCAAAATAGAGCAGAAAATCCATCAATACACCAGTAATCTATAGTTGAATCAGGATGGAAATAATATTAATGTCTATAATAACAGTAATAATAATAATAATAATAATAATAATAATAATAATAATAATAATAATAATAATAATAATAATAATAAACTGATACTGTAAAAAATAATTAAAAAAAGAAAAAAAGAAGGTCTACTAATTTACACATTGTGTCATTGGTAAAATATGTAATTGAGAGGATTTCACGACTGCTGCAATATATTGGTAATCTGTCATTTCAAATTGGTTAGTTTCCCAGCAAAATGGAAACAGCCAAACTAATCGCAACACGGTATACAAAAATGAAGAAAATCCTAAGTTTTCCAACTTTGGACCTGTATATCTGTTACCAAAAAAACAGTGGATTGGAAACATTCTTCAACAAACATAAATTAATCACTAAAAGTCAACATGGTTTGAGATCAACATGATCAACAACATTAACCACACTGGAAGCAATAGAATTATTAACAACTGCTGTTGATAATGAGAAAATTGCTGCAGGAGTGTTTGTTGATATTAAAACAAAAGTGTTTGACTCAATAAATCATTATTTAGTGTCAAAAAAGTTTTAATGTTACTGGATCAGAAGGCATGTATTACCAAGGGTTAAATGCAGCAGCAGCAGTCTGTAAAACTAAGAGATGTGTGTTCACCATGTTTGTACACATCTTGTGGGGTTCCCCAAGGGGCAGTTTTGGGTCCTAAATTCTTTATGGTATATGTAAATGACATATGACAAATATCTGAAGTTATGAAATCTGTGTTATTTGCTGAGGGTACACACATCTTATATGTTGTAGGTATGCTGGGACAGTTAAAAGATGTCACTGGAGGAATGAAAAAAGCTAAAAAATATGGTTTGATTCTAACAAACTGTCTGTACATGCATGAATGTTTCAGAACTATAAAATGGAAATAGAGAAAAATCAAGTGAGTGTTGAGATGGAACAACAGGTTTTTCAGAAAACGCACAAAATAATTTGCCCTAAGTCACACTCTTAACATAGGTCATCATACAACAGTGGTGAATTTCCATGATCCCCTCAACTAAGGATTTAAATAATTTCACAAGAGGTGGCCAGCATCCTGAGGAGATGACTTAGTTATATTTGGTAAAAAAAAAATAAAAAAAAAAAAAAATTAACAACTAGTTTTAGGAAGGTGATGGTATTCAAAGGTATCCCTACAGTATGATGCACAAAGCAAAAATTGTTATATAAAAAGCACTCATTCTAAATTGTCCCTTACCACATAAGTTACTGCAAAGAGGTTTGGGTAAACAACAGCACTACAGTCATTAATCATACTTCAAAAAAGAGCATTAAGAGTAATTAATAAGGCTTGGTACATAAATCATACTAACCCACAATTCACACAATCAATGTTATGATTGGCAATCAAATATATAAACTATGTATATTGTATAAACCTAAAGCAAAAAAACATAAAAGTAAGCAATTGCCATAACATATATATTTTTTAAATATTCTAGAAAGAGAAGTTTGCGCACACACACACACACATATTTCTGGAGTCGACTTCATTCTGAAGTTTAGGTGGTCTGACCTGCAACACTTCCTGGTTATATTTATTCCTTAATCCTAATTACGTAATGAGCAGGGACATCCTATGACTTGATTGTCAGCGCACAAGAAAGGTTTTGTATTATGCTAATAAACAATTCATTATTTAACACTCCAAATGCAGTAGTTTTCACACCATTTATATGTTGCAAGAATGTGGTAAACCAATGAAAAAACTGAGGTTCAGTACCTCCAAGTGTTATATTGGAGGTGCTGAACTTGTTTAAGTTCACATGAAGCCCCATTCAAAGTTAAAAGATGTTCCTTGCATAAAGTTTCCCTTGTAATCACTCAGCGTGCTGACATCTTCATTTATGGTTTTCTATTCTGACATGAGTTTGTTCTGTGGCTCTGATCTAATTAAGATAATGAGGAATGAACTGTTTCACTATGTAAGGTTGACAGAACATCACTGACTAGGTCCAGATAAGCCCTGGTCCTGTCTTTCTGTGGGTGGTTACCCCCATTATCACAGTTTACCTCCTATCTCCAGCTTTACATGCTGTGCATGTCATTATTCAGTCTTCTTTCTTAGCTGCCCACAAAACTGTTATGCGTTTTATTCTTAAAGTGTTGTAGTAAATTAACTGTGAAAATCTTGAATTTTAAAATTTACTTGTGTTCTTGAAAAGATTTATAAGTTCAAATCAGCAAAGGAAATTGTTCATAAGATACAAATTGACATAAACAAAAGTTAAAATTGATCCAATAGAATGCTTTCAACCTACAGAGGTGAAGTAATCCATTCATCCATCTGTCCATTTTCCATGTCCATTAATTATTGTTCAGCGTAGCAAGGGAGACAGCAGACAAGAGCTGAAATGCAGGGTGGGTGCTGCACCAGATTTTGGTTCCTTTGCTAATATGCAATCAATGCCTGCTAAATTTTGTTTTGCTTTGCGAATTAAAGTACCTTTCATGTCATTGTAGAGTAACACTTGGACTCTAACAACCTATACAGTATATGCTTGAGTAGCCAGCTTACATTTTGCTGATTTACGTCCTGCTCGTAGCTTCATGACCACAGTTTTAAAACATTATCATAATTAGAGAGATAGGTGGCACTCCATTAGTCTCCAATCAGTGACTATTTTGTTTCATGTGAATGGAAATATTTCAGTACAGCACAAATGTGTGTTACTCATAACAGAGGGGAAACTGTAGTAACCTTCTTTCAATTTGATAAATGGCAAAGAGCAGTAACAGGGAGGGGAGGGAAAGCCTGCCCAAACCCTGTGTTCCACACAGCCAGAGAAAACGTCAGCCACCATGGTACTTTCCTTGGTATAAGGACTTCAGACTGACAGTGATCAATAATACTTTTGGTTTCCAAACTGTAACTTTTTAAAACCATTCTATATCTTGATACAGGTAATTGGCACTTTTAGAAGGTCCACATTTCACATCCCAGGGAAATTACAGTTGGCAGGTAATCTTATACGCATATTGTTGAATTTTAGAAGGAATTTGAAGTTATCAGCAAAAACCTAGCATGCATGTAGAGAACATGCAAACTCACCACATGCAGCCACCTATGCCTGTGCCCTTCAAGAACTGGATAAAAATATGAACTGCACTAACATTTTATTAATTTAAAGGTACAACCGTCCAGTTAATGTGCACATTAATTTCAAGTTCTTTGATTAGCATAGCTGGTTTGACAATTTTCTTGTAATTTTATTTGTTGGATAAAATGACAAAGATTTTAGTGTTTGCTGTAAAACTGAAACACAATCATCTGATTGCAAGTATGAAGTAACTGTTAGCTGAAGCCTTTCAATCCCTAGTTCAATTAGTGTTTAAGTATTACCAACAGCATTTGATCTATATTGTATGTTCATTCAGTAGAAGAACATTAAGCTTTAATTCATATGAAAATTTTACCGAATATTTAATCTCAAGAAGAAAGTATTAACTACAAAATGTAGACATCTAACACTCTTTATCTCTCTGGGGAATTCCTGTATATAACATATAAAGTTTTTATTTATTAATTTTTTCCAGTCCAGAATTGAAAAAGGAATTTTTTACTCATGTAAATAGTAGCTGAAAGGCACTGGCTCCTGTGACTGATGCTGCTGTCCATATTCTGTTCAAATGGAGGCTCCCAGGCATATTTCATGAGATGGATTCTTTTGGTATTTGTTGTCACCGGGCACCATTTCTTTTTTTTCTTAAAGTGGAAGTTTTAAAGCTAAATTGATAAACAGCATTGCATCTCTTACTCTTGCTCTTACTCTCTCGCTCTCTTCCCTCTCTCTGGCAAGGTCATTTGTTTGACGGAGAGTCTTTAAATAAAGCAGGCCATTTCATTTTAGCCCAGGCACCGTTAATGGAATGGCGCTGATGGTATGTTTGGCGTGGGGTGAAGTGTGTGCTCGTGGTCACATTTTTCGTTTTGGTGACTTTTCCGTCTGGTGTATCCATCACCCTGATAATATCTCGTCAAAGTAACGGCGGAAGAGAAATGGAGCGTCCAACAAAACATCATGAGCCTGCATTCACAAATGCAGAGAGTTTCACTTGCTAGCTTTAGGTTGATAGCATTGCACCTTGACAGTATCACTGTCAACTGAAATTTTTAATGCTTTAAATTTTGCAGTATTTCTATGTAACGGATTAGCTTAGGTTTACTCATTACTCCTATGCACAAAACCAAAAAAAAAACAAGAGAATGATTGGATTCCTTCCATATATTTGTTTTCTTAAATGTCCCTCTGTGGTGCTTTTCTTAAATATGTTTGTTTTCTAAATAAGTGTATGTTCTCAAGTAATTTACATTTGTAAAGAACAATGGAGGATTGGTAATAAGACACCAGAAGACCCCAGTTTTCAATAAAAAACAAAACTTATGCAACACAGGCCAGCAGTTTTTCATGTACTCATTCTTCTTTTCAGGATTTATTTGAAATATTGTTTTTCCAAGGTGAAATGTTCAGTACAAAAACGTTGGCCAAGTTCCAACCTTCAAATCCAAACTCTCTCTCAGATGAAAGAAAATTGGTTGATATGATAAGGAACACCCTAATAACCGAGTAGGCACAACCCAATTATAAACTGAAAGAGGCAGTATCATCAATGCCATTATGAATCAAGATTCCCATTCCCTACGACTAAGAGGGTACTTACAAAACTTAATAACACTAAACAGACTGTCAAGTATAGTGGTGGCACCATCATACCGTGGGGCTGTTTAGTTGCCAGTGCTATTGGTGCATTTCACAAAGCAGAGAGATTAGAAAATATAAGAGTACTAAATTAACGTTCTTCCGCATTTACTCGAATCAACAGCTAGATGAATGTACTTTGTACACAATTGATTCTTCCAGCATGATAATGATCCCAAATACAAATTAAAATTGGTTTGGGAATAAACAACACAGGTTAATTTAGAAAACCTAAAGTCTGAAAAAAAATTTGTGGACTATGCTTCAAAAGTGCAGTGTTTACCCACTCATGGCAGCAACTTTTGAGTATTTTTTTATCACTTTTATACTTTCCTGTTTCCTGATATCTCCCATGAGTCCAACAATTCACATTTAGGCTGAGCCTATTATCAGTTGTGTTTGTCTCCAGCATGTTCAATGTACATATGGCTGCTTGTAAGAGAGGCAAGCTGCCATACGGTAGTCCATATGATTGCAAAAGACACATGAGGAAGGGACGGGCAGCTTTCCATTATGACAGCAATGCACCTTGTTAAATGGCAATCACTGCATCTCTGTCACATTCAGCGAAAAACTCTCAGGCATGCTTGCAGGCAGCAGAAAATATGGTTGAACATTACTGAATATAGCTTGCCAAAAAAAAATAAAAAATAGGTAAAATAAATCACACATGCACACAAAAAACAGATGTGAACACAGACACAAACAGAGCTCCATAAAAGGTTTAGCCAGCAATAAAAGTAAGAAGCAGAAAAATGTTCCTTGTGTCTGTTCAAATATGGTTGTTGATTCTCATTTTCTGTGTAAAATAAGTTTTTTGCTGATTCAGTCCTGTTGAACGTCTTCATTTACTGTACATGTCTGTCAGAGACCAGAGACAAACAAATTCAACCATTTTAACTACTGGCAGGGAGGATTCAAAGAGCAAACTATAGATTATCTTTTGGATGGGATCCATAATTCATCTTACTCCACAATCTTTCAGTGACATACACTTGTTCCTTCTGTCAAAGTTCTGTTAAACCTTATTTGGCCATTTAAAGTTTACATTGTCATTTACCACATACTTATGCACACAGGATGTTGTCAAGAGTTTATGGTGTAAATCTTATGAAATATTTCTTTTTTAACGTTTGTTCTTTCACAGTAACTAAGACAGTGTGTGCTGAACAGTGTGATGGTCGCTGCTTTGGTTCCTATGTAAGTGACTGCTGCCATCGTGAGTGTGCGGGTGGCTGCTTTGGCCCAAAGGACACAGACTGTTTTGTGAGTGGACATTTACAAATATTAAAACCGTCAACACTTCTGATATTTCTAGGACTTGTGATAAACAAATAAATATGATAATATGCAGTGACCCAATTAATTTGTCCCACTATGCTTTGCGTTTTATTTTATTTCTTATATTTTTACTAGGGATTTTATCTTGTCTTTGTCCGGGGTCACTTAAAAAAAACAGCATCGTCCTTAGACTTATTTTTCTCTCGCTATAAATGTCACTTGTATGGTAGATGTATTGGATGACATTTATATTTCCTTTTTTCACAGTTAAGCATTGAGCTCACGGGTAAACCATCATAGATTTTTTTAATAAAAATGTTTTACTGTTTCATGTGCAGAAAAAAAAATCAACCCCCATCAAAACTGTGACTTTAGCTGCAGAAATAAAATGTTCGCAGAAGAAAAGGGAAAAATAATGTTATACTACATATTACAAGATGGTAAAAATGTTCATAGAGAGTCAAGTCTACAGTAGTATATCTATTTAGATGAACAAATCATCAAAGCTTGTAAAATATGTAAGGTTTTTCCAAGATGTGAATTTAAAATCTAAGAGACTGTAGAGATCTTTAGTTTTTATACACCTTGAAATGACATTCGTTATGAATTCTATCTATGCAACCAAACTGAATTGAAAAAAACTGAATTTAATTTCCTATCACTGAACAATTAGATTTAGCTGAATAATTTTAGTTTCTATGCTGCAGTTCTATGTATCATTTTAAGCTGATTCACTACAGTAACAACAGGAAATAGTTATGTGAAATTCTTACCAAAAAACTGTAATTGTAGGCTGTTTACACCCCCACAAAACTAAGATTTTGTTCTATTGATAGATATTTCATTAGTTTGAAGGAAAGTACTCTCCGCTGCTCCATTTGTTAATCATTTTTTTTTCACACTCGAGAAGGAAATTGTTTTTAAACTGTAGTGTAGTTAATGTCAGTACAATGTCTAAGTAAAAGGTAACAGTTTTTACCCACATGCTGCAAGAATCCTGTTACCACTTTCAAAATCCTATTTCATTCAGTGCGCTACAGCACCACCGTCTTGTTACAAAAACATGGAGATGTGTGTCTTTTTTTAATGAAATGGAAATTAAATATTGTTCAGCTGGAGTAGCTAATCTTTCTTTGTGTTTACAGGCCTGCACAAACTTCAACGACAGTGGGGCGTGCGTTACACAGTGCCCTCAGCCATTTGTCTACAATCCAACCACGTTCCAACTTGAACACAACCCCAGGGCAAAGTACACCTATGGAGCCTTTTGTGTCAAGAAGTGTCCTCGTAAGTGCAAACATGCAGACTTGTCAAATGCCTTCCAAATATATTGAGACCACTTGAGGTTTTTTCACATTTTGTTACGTTACGACCCATGGACCTTGCTTTATTGATTGTGATAGACCAGGACAAAGTTGTGATTGATTTTGAAGTAGTAAGAAAAGGATACTTGGCTTTCAAATATTTTTGCAAATGAAAATGTGCCCTGTATTTGTACCCCCACCCATCTTTACTCTAATACCTCTAAATAAATCCAAGTGCAACCACAAGCCTTTCAAAGAACCCCTAATCAGTATTTAGAGTCCACTTGTGAGTGCATTACTTTCAGTATAAATGCAGCTGTTCTGTGAGGGGGTCAATGGTTTGTTAGCAAACATTTGTGAACAAACAACCTTAGAAAGACCAAGAAACACACAAGGCTGGACAGCGACAAACACAACTGCAAATCTACCAAAAATAGCTTTCTACCCTAACGTGATAGGCGTAACGGATGAGCATTACTCACAGAAGACGTTAAAAGACCAGTGATAACAATGTAGAAGTTAAAGAGATCCAAAGCTCAAGTGGACGAATCGGTTGACAAGGCACATCACAAATGTGGCCTCTATGAAATAGTTTCAAGATGAAAGCCATTGTCTAATGTAAGCCCTTAGAAGTCATATTTAATGTTTGCTCAAATTGGGATACACAAAAAAATGTGGCGGAAGGTGGCCTGATTAAATGAGACCAAACGGTAACTTTGTGATGAGCATCAAAGAAACTGTGTGTAAAAGAAAACTAGTTCTACATGTCAGATTGAATCTGGTAAAAAAAAAACACGGTGGTGGCAGCATTATGCTTTGCGGAGACTTTTTTCAGTTAGGGGCAGAGAAACAGGGCAGAGTTGATCGGAAGAGAGATGGAGCTAAATACAGGACAATCCTGGAAGAAAACCTGTTAGATGGAGCAAATGACTTAAAATGGAGAAGAAAATCCATGAACCTACAGCCACAGCCATGATAGAAGGGTGTAGATCAAAGCATGTCTATATGTTTGAATGGCAGAGTTAAAGACAATACCTAAATTGAAGTGATAACTTTTAGCATGATTAAAAATGTACTGTCAACAGTCCCTTTCCGTCTGCCTATTTTACAAAGAATGGACAAATATTTTAGCCTGTAGATGTGGGAAGCTGGAAGAGACATACTACAAAAGCTGGCATTGCAGTAGAAGGCAGTGACTCCATGTATGAGTTTCACAACTAAAACCAACAATTCACTGTCCTTTTGAGAACATTTTGAACTATTTTAGTCTTTACCAGCAATCTGTTTTGTTCTGAAGTTATTGTAAAGAGGGTTTACAAATGAATGCAAACGTCACAATTCTGTTCCTTCTGTATCATTCTGGCATCATCTCGTACTAGTTTCACCCTGTTGCTTGGTCTTGTGTCGCTCCACTGGTGGATGGACACAGCTCTGCTTGCTGTCAATCAGTTACCAAGCAAACAGTTAATTGTAAGCAACTCAAGGTGCTCACAGCATGAGTGAAAAGGCCAACCAGCAGGTGTAGAACTGTGACTTAGTGCAAACATAGGTGTTTTCTTTAGGCAGACATACAATATGATGAAAACAAGTCTGATTATTGAATATTATCAGTTTGTAATAAGAGTAAAATTATGATAATGATAATAATAAAAATAATTATTACTAGTAATACTGTGAATATTTTTAGTATGCAACCTGCCACCTACAGCCAACTGTAAAAAGACAGCAGCTCCTGTCTGCTTGATGTGGATGTGAAAATAACCTGCAATGTTTACTTTAAAATTCATACGGGTTAACAAAGTGAATTCGGATCAGGAGTGTTTGATATCTTGTTTCTTACAAAATATCAAACATTGGGGCGACAGTGGCGTAGGAGTTAGGGAGTTTGTCCTGCAATCGGCGGGCTGCAGGTTCAATCTCCTGCTCCCACTGTCCTTGTGTCCTTGGGCAAGACACTCAACTGACTTGCCTGCTGGCGGTGGTCAGTGGTGGCACCAATGTATTGCAGCCTCGTCTCTGTCAGTCTGCCCCAGGGCAGCTCTATTTATTTCTATTTAACATAGCTCACCACAGGGTTTGAACGTGAATGACTGATTGCAGAGTGTAGCGCTTTGGGGTTGTAGTTAAAGCGCTATACAAATACAAGCTCTTTACCATTTTGCAAGAAACAACAGAAAATTTGATAATATGAAACTTCTTTTCAGCAATAATTTCATGAACATCAACACAAATGTGTGGTATTAGTTGCTTGTAGCTCAATCAATTATTTGCTTTAATATTTAAAAGAAAATAGTTAATGTCAATTATATTTCATCAAAAAGTATTTCAATATAAAAATTTAAATAAATGTTCTGCCGTTTTATGATGTTTATTTACATTCATGCATGTTCAGGAGGCAAAAAGTATACCAAGTGACTTTCAGCTGTTTTTTTTTTTTCTTCTGTGATCTCCTACACCTCTACCTCTTATTTTACTGTGTTCCTGTGTGACAAACAGCAGCCATCTGTTGTTGACATTTAAAATGACATTTTTTTTCCGCCTAGACAACTTTGTGGTGGACCACAGCTCTTGTGTGAGAGCTTGCCCTAGTAACAAGATGGAGGTGGAGGAGAACCGCATCAAGATGTGCATTCCTTGCACTGATATCTGCCCAAAAGGTAAAATAAGAGCCAATATTGTTATCTTTACAGATAAAAGTAAGTATTAAGAATGTGTTATTGTCTGCTTATTTAGCAATTTGTCAGCTTAAAAGCACCAACTGCATTTGATAGGCAAAGCATATTTGGAATATGTGATTTATTTTATCAATAAATGGAATAATTGAAATACCCATGGTTATTTACCATTGTGTTAAATATCTTGTATATATATATATATATATATATATATATATATATATATATATATATATATATATATATATATATATATATATATATATATATATATATATATTAATGTTAATATTCACTCCAGTGAAACTTTTTCTTTCTCTCTGTATTGTGCAGCATGTGATGGAATAGGTACAGCCAGCCTACAGAAAGCTCAAACAGTGGATTCAAGTAACATTGACAAGTTTGTCAACTGCACCAAAATCAATGGCAATCTGGTGTTCCTTATTACTGGAATTAAAGGGTGAGCCCATTCAGCCTATTAAAACATTTTTTATGGGTGTGAATAGTCCCAGATGAACCATTTTGTACTGCAGCTAATCTTAAAAATGGTGATTGTGGTTGTAGGAAGTTTATAAAAGCATTTTTCGCCAACCCACCAATCTCACTTCTACTAACACGGTGAATATTGTGTGGAAACAATTATACATTTATTTTTGGTTGACAAACATTGAGCAGCTACTGTCTAAATCACTATTACATCTAAAATAGTTACTGCCTTTTTCATACAAGAGTTATTACAATTAACCTGTTAAACTGAAATCTGCCACCTGGCTCCCCACAAAAGGTAAGCAATGATATTAGGTTGCATATAAGTCAATAAACTTCTGGTTCTGGAGCAGATTACTTTTCTCGCTCTACATATTTTCATGCAAATTTGTTCATCAGTCAGTTTTGCAGCCTTGTCATTCCAAATGCAGACAAACTACGAACTACTCTGTTTAGCGTTTTATCTTGCTTTGCTCCAAATATTTCAAATGTGATTATACAAACAATGCACCTTCAGGATGGTTGTCAGAAACACACATTTAATCTGCAATTTAGCTCCATTGCACGCTTGTTAAACGCCATGGCAGTTTTACTCAATTAGATACAATTCTCGTTTTTTTTTTTTCACTCAAAAGACCATTACTGCACAACTGAAAAGTAAAGCTCTCTCTCCACACACACATACACATATATATTATTTATTTCTATTTTTTTTTTTTGAGGGGGGGGGGGTGCCTGAGCCACCTCAGCTGACTACTCTTGTTGTGGAGGAGCAACAGTTTTACTCATGGTGCATTCACACCGAACGCGATTCTAGCAATATTTTTGACATTTGCCAACAATTAGTTTGAACTGTCGGGGCAAGGATCCACTTGCTTCAATCGCTTCACTGTGTCATCAAATATGAAGAGCTTCTATTCGCTTGTCTGTTGAACTCAACATGGCAGACGGGGACTTTACCGCATGAGTCAGGGTGTTGCATTTAATGTGGAAAGCTGAACAACGGCATTGCCGTCCCTGGGTCCGCCAGATCATCCAGTTTGGGGAGTCCAGGAGCTACCCTAACCCTAACCCCTCCCAGATGGCCAAGCTCTCACTCTGTCTCTAAGGGAATGCTCGACCACCCTGCAGAGGAAACTCATTTCACCCGCTTTTATGCAGGATCTTGCTCTTTCGGTCATGACTCAAAGGGAGTATCAAACACAGGGAGGCTTGGGTACATTATGGACATGTACATGGCTTTTTTGCATATTGCTTTAATAATTTCTCTTCATTTGACTGGCAGACTTAAATACAGAGCAATCTTTTGATTCAACCAAAATATTTCTTCTCCCTAGAAGTAATACATTTTGTATATATATTTTGGGGTGGCACAACAATCCTAATGGTAATAGGCCTCCCAAACTCAAAGAGTTGAAACTCACCATTAAGCAAATTAATGATCAGAAATACTAGTAGAGGGATGCAAATGATTAAAAGTGTTTGATTGCTGTAACAGCACCTATTATTTTTCATTGATTATTAAAGACAATAGAGTATATTTTGATGTTCATCGTGTTAAAATGAAAGTTAAAACAGATTTTTCAATGATACTTCTGGTATGTCTTTATCTGTAGGAAATTTGTGATGTCATTTCAAATTAGAAGCAATTTATTGTTGCAAGTCAAATAACTTAAAATCTGAATCTGAAGGGGGTATGAATATTTTATTAGGTACACCTTCCTAGTTGTTGGATAATCTTACTTTTGCCTTTAGAATGGCCTTGATTATTCATAATAAAAGGCCAACAAGTTATTTTGTCTACTTTTGGTGAGCTTGTGCAAATTGCAGCCTTGGTTTCCTGTTCCAGCAGACTGGAGGGGCCCCCACTCTGGTCATCTGTTGCTGTAGCCCATATGTTTCAAGATCTCACATTTGATGCATTTTATAATAATTATTGCCACATCCTCACCTGAAACAAGTCTGACCATTCCCTTCTCACCTTTAACATTAGACATATCCAGTGATGCTCACCCAAAATGTTCTGTCTTTATTTAGATAATTTTTTTATAAACCTATAAGATGGCTATAAGTGAAATTTCAAATGGATCACCACTCCCTGACATCCTTAAACCAGTCTCTCTGGCATGAATAAGCATGGTATGTTCAAAGTCACCCCCAATTCTGACGTACAGTTTGATCTTCAGCACAGAGATATTTGGGACAAACAGCCAATCATTGAGATTTTCCAGTTTAAGAAGGATACAGCATAGCAAATTAACCTGTCTTGTTTGTGATTTCTAATCTAAATATGGCATATTCAGTATTTTTTATCATTCTGATATCTAATTGTCTCTCACAGGGATGTTTATCACAACATTGGACCTTTAGATCCAGAAAAACTCAGTGTGTTTCGCACTGTTCGGGAAATCACAGGTTGGTATCCATGTCTACACTATAATTAATGTCCCATCTTTGTTACTTTCATCTTAATCTTTTTTGCCTTTGCTTTTATGCCATGTCCATGATGTATGCAGTTTAGCTGGTATTTGTGTGTTATTCTTGTGTGTGTGTGTTTGCTCAAGTCAACCCACTCTCTTCTCTTGAGACTGTCCACCCCAAGGACAGACAATGCAGCATAAGATGAATATTATATGAGACTTTCAATCTCTTCTGTCTCTCCACTGCTTCTCCCTTGGGGGCTCTCTAGCCTTGAGTCCCTCAGTCCCCGTTCTCCCTTCACGCACTATGAAGAAAAGATCCAGAACATGCAGTGTGCATCAGTAATTGTCCAGCTCTCCTGTGCTGCTGCCACTTTTGAGCTTTCTGTTTGCTGTCATTTTTTTTTCTGCCCAGACGTGTACCACTGCCAGTCGAACATTACAGACTGTATCTGTGATATTACCTTCCCTTGTGAAATAAAAACACATATGTGGCAGTGGTTCGGTTATATTCTTAATTATATTTCTCAATTACCATATATGTTTACAAAAGAAGAAGCTCAATAAAATAAGTGCCAAACACTTTGTGTGGTGATCACCATAACCTGTTGGTCAAAATTAGCCTTTTTTTCAGTGTGGAATCCTTTATTTTGTTCATTTTATTAGACTGATAGTAGGTCTTAGACTTTAACGGTGGTTCTTAATTAGTGGTTAATTTAATTGTTTAAGGTTAAGCTTTAAACATGCTCAGAAAATGTGAGTGTAAACGTTGTCTACATTTGCTTCCATTTCCTATGAGGGTTGCACAAAGTCAGGAAATGTAAAAGAGGATTGCTTAGACTTTGTATTTACTGTGGTTATAGTACTTGATAACTGGAAGTTGGACCCTTAGGTATGTATAATAATTCGATAAATTCTAATTTGTGTTAATACATTATATAAACAACAAAAATATGACAGTATAAACAATACAACTACAAAGCAGGACAAAAATATGAATAACTTCCTGTTATTAGTAAACATGTGCACACTTTGTAGTCTTAGAAAAAAACTTGGTTTTGTTCAAATATTGCATGTAAAATAGCAAAACAAGGAAAAAAATAATTTATAAAGCTCTTATGTGAATTGAATGCATTATTTAAATCAGACACACAAAAGGCAAAGATCCATAATTGAATTAAAAACTCCAAAAGCTGAGGACATGGACATAAATTATCCACCCCCTTTTAAAGATGGATAAGTAAAGATGGGTAAATAAATAATATTTGCGGTATGATAATCTTACACTGTAACATGTTTAACATTTAAGTTCATGTCACTTCAGTGCATTTTCTGAGAGGGAAATATCAATAAACACATTATGTAGAAAAAAAAGGAATGTTTTAACAAAAACATTGCATACTTACAACACAAAAATAGGCACCCCTGGGACTTCCTTCAGAAATAAATGTAACATGTAACACAGAGGTTGTATATCTGAAAGAACATGTTATGTCCACTTTTAAGTACAGTAGCGAATCAGTCTCCCAGTGGGCCTATTTCTTTTCCAAATCAGTGGTGTCCAAACTTCTTGCCACAAGGGCCAAAATTGTGATGTTCAAAGTATCAGAGAAGAAGATAAAAACGGTAAAAAAAAATTATTTTTCATGTTGCATTAAACATGCAATATTTTAATACAAAAAAGATGTTTATTGAAAGTGATCAAAAACTCATGTAGAGCCAAATCATGGTCTGGCAAATGTGATCTGTATGTAAGACAAAGACATATAAATCCATAATTTCGGAGGGTTGATTCTGTTCTATTTTGTTGGTATGAAAAGAAAGGTTTGATATATGGTCAACAACTACAATAGGAGATGGGTCACCCTTTCATTATATATTTAGTCAAGTTTAATGAATGGGGGTGCCCAAGTCTGTTTTTGACTGGAAGTCTCTGGATGTTTATGTTCCTACTTACCGTTAAATTAAAATAAAAGCAAATAAAGACACCATGCTTGATAAAATATAAATACTTTGTGTTGTATCTAACATTTTCTGTTTTCAGAAGATTAGGTTGTCAGGGAAAATCTTGCCATAAAAATTTTATGTTTATGATCACCCTCCTCCAACCGCCTGTGCTGGCAGACCATATTAGTTAAATTCTTGAATTGTAATCAGGAGCTGCACAAAATCCTTAAAAAAGCCCCATAGCTGCACTTAGAACACTTTTGATCTAGAGAGATAGTGCAGAGCAAAATGGTCTAAGATACCTCTCTGTGTATGCTCCAACCTTGTAAAATGAGGTTGACCAAAGTATTAAAGGCAAGGGTACTGATAATTTTGTAAAATGTAATTGTGATTAAAACTGTTTTACCTACTGAATCAATTTACCTAAAGTCTGGCTTTTCCCCCCCTAAAATATTCAGTATTAGACCTTGGGATTCTGAAAAAATAAATAAATAAATATTTTTTTGAGTGTTTATACATCTTTCATAGTTTTGCAAAAAAAAGTTGTTTATGTGTGTATATTAAATCTTCAATTATTTTTTATATATTTTTTCTCTTTTGGTGAGTGAAGGCATGTTGAGAGCAGTTGATGGGGCATAAACCTGTGGCCATGTACTTAGATATTTGTGTCAGCTCAACTTGTCATCTCCCTGAGCTGTCAAGAAAATGTGACACCTGACAGAAGCAGTCAACCTGGCTTTCTGACCCTTAGGTCACAATAACATTGCCTTAGCTTTCAAATGAGCAGGATATAAGGGGAGCTGCCACCATCCTCACCTGCACTCTCATTTCTTACTATTCATTCATTTCCCTTTGACTCTTGATTCATTGGATCTTAGACATCTCACCAGATCAGGCCTTTGTCAAAGACTGCTACAAGGGAGTGATCAAGTTGCACAATTTTGCATGAGGGTTTGTCAGTGTTTTGATTCAGAAGTGAAATTGCCACAACTTAAGCCATCTTGACCTTTGCTTGTGAGCTCATGGCCCTCTTTGCTAAGAGCCTCCACATGGCAATTTGCTGTGTAGTATGGTGTGTTTTTAATGTGGCTCTCAGCATAACATGAGCCACTTCTTCAGCTTACAAATCACACATTGTCAAAGCTGAGGAGATGGGAAAAGCATAGATCTTTTACATGATATATGATAGATTGTGTCTACTACCAATGCACAATATGTTCATCAGGAAGGAGTGAATTTTAAATAACAAACAAGTAATTTATCATTGTTCTATTAATGATGTATAATGAAGCTTAACTTTGACTCTTGACTACAAATTAATCGTTATCTTTCTTTAGATCTACAAGTTCAAATAGCACTTCTCTTGAAGACCAAACAGCAGTGAGACATGCCCAAGAAATCAATGCTTTGTCATAAGTGGTCAGGCCAGTACCACCAACTGTTATAAGGATAGCCGAACCATTGCAGTATTAGTAAAGCAAATTCAGTCTTATATGGAGAGGTGTCAAACTTATTCACATCTATTAATCAAGTAGAAGTATAGATACTAGATTTTAAAAATACTTATGTAGAAGTTTCAATTCAAACATTTTACTCAAGTAAAATCATAAAAAGTACTGCTTATAAAAATACTTAAAATATTAAAGTAGAAGTACCCTCATTACCATCGTTATATAGTATGTTAATATTGAAAAAATAATTGGGATTGGCTCTTTTACCCTCATATATGTCCATTGAAAATGAGCATTTACTACAATGCAGATATATTAAAGGTCAATATAGGTGCAATACTGAGCACCAACATGGGTGTCACGGAGCAGATTATTTGATGTCTGATTGCCTATAAGCATTGGTGCACAAGGTCGAACTGCAGAGACATATTATTAATAACCTTTTACTTATTATCAGAACATAAAGGAACACCAAAGTGAAGCTACAGGAATTGATGTAAGATAAGAAAACTGGACATGAAAATGAGTGGATTACTCACTTATAATAATTAACTTTGTATGATTGTTTGTATACAGGAGGCAGTGTTGTCAGAATTAATGATTAACCCTAGTGGGTAATCAAAAGAGTAAAAAAAGGAAAATAGATGCAATGTTCCTCAACATTTTGTTCTTAAGTTTTTGTTAGGGTTTTAGCAAACAACTTGCTGCAGTACTGCCTCCAACCACAATTAAAATCACTGTTTGGGTAGCGCTATTTATCTGAATCTTTTTTTTTTTTGGTTTTATTGACAAACCAGAACCAAAACAAGATGCAATAAAATAGAAGTATTGACACTATTTTCAAAATGTAAGGAGTAGAACGTACAGAGTAGGGAGTACAGAAGGGAAAAGTAGGCTAAACAATAATTAGTTCACTTAAGAATGAATTACTAAAATTTTTACTTAAGTATGGTAACAGTATTTTTTACTTAATTACTTGACACCTCTGATTATATGCAATGTCAATGCTAATGATTTAGTTTTTACTTTGAATTTAAGATAGCACTGAAAATCAAAATGTTAGCCTGGGATGTTGATATATTACACAGGACAGGCCACACATTTGCCACTTATGGTATACAGCATTATTCGTGCAAAGTTACGGAGGGCCAGGTGCCTATCTCCAGCAGTCATTTGGCATGGGGCATTCCCTGGACAGGTCGCTAGTTCTTTGCAGGACAACATAGAATCAGACACAGCACACATGATAACCAACGTTGCACACACTTACAGGTCTGGGATTTTAACCTAGGACCTTCTTATTGCACGGGAAACAGTGCTACCAACTGTGCCACTGATTAGTCTTGTTTATTTTTATGTCAAGCATCACATTTCTTTTCCATTCTGAAATGGCATCATAGTGAATCTTTGGCTTGAAGGTGCCTCACCACTGCTTGTTTTACCATCACAGCAGTTTTTATTGTAATGACATTTAGTTTTTGTGAATACAACGCTACCAGTTCAATAGCAATTCTGCCTCTAGGCTAAACAGCATTCAGAGGATCATAATCTGCACACCATGACAAACAGGATGGGCAGTTACAGAAAGTGCACACAGATTGGTCACACAGATATTTTACAGCCATGCTTTGCCATGGTTTTATTCTGAAACTCATATGGTTTTATTTTTATACTCATTAAAGAATAAATCCATGGGTATAAGTATGAGTTTTATTGTAAGCAGTCAGGATAAACCACTACTATCCTGCTTGTTTTTAGGGATGATATATAATGCTGACATATAATGGTTAGTGAGAGGAGATGAACAATTTTCTCATTCTGTTATACTAATTTATTATCTTAACCCTGCCCTTCTTATTGTGAAAAGTGCAGATAAACAGTGAAGCAAATTGGGTTCAGTGATGTCCAATGGATGCAGAGAAATGGTGCTATGTACTGGTATGCTTGTTCAGCACACACAGCTATTCAGTACCATTGTATTCAGGAAGTGAAGTCTTCTGGGAGAATCTATGCCCAGATTGTTTTCTGATTGCGGTAGCTCAGACAGCCAGGTTAAGGCAGCTAGTTTTATTTTTTCAACAGGGTGCATACCCAAGCAACAGAATGTACTTTAGTTTGAATCCAAGGTCCTTCTTCGAAGAGGAAGATGTTTACTCGGCAGGGGGATCAAAACATTCACACGCATGTCCCCGCGATGCTGCTGGAGATCTGTGGAAAGAGTGAGAGGATGCTGCTCTGTACAGGCTTTTACTGCTCTGTGACATCATGGGGAATCTCCAGCTGTCTGGGAGTTCCTCCTTCCAAATAGCTCATCATGAAAATGGGTAAATACTGAGCACTCTGGGATTCAGAGTTCTTTACCAATCTTTTTTGTTCGCTGGTCATACAGTTCAGTCCCTGTTCTCCATGGGGCTGGTGAGGAGCCCGAACACATAAAACTATTAGAACTGAGGGAATATCTTGTGACAGAATTGTTAGACAATATGTATCCGACACTATTGGCATGTATACATACCTTGCGTGTGTTTTTCCTTGGGGTCAGGAATGCTGTTTGTTTGATGTTTTTTTTTTCCACTTCTATTGTTCCCTTCATCAAACACTGTTAAACATTTGTCTCAGTGCCGTTGCTGTTCTTCTGGGATTGACATAACGCATCAAACAATGTCTGCAAATTGGTAAAGCGACTGTTCAAGGATATTGCTCTGTGTTTTCAACAAGCCAATTTCAGATAAACAATATGTACCCAGGGAGGAAATCATACACTGTAATATGATGTCAAATACTATTTATTGATTGAAGAATCTGCTATTGATCTTATGGCACAGACAGTTATTTTGTTTGTTTTTAATTGCCAGCCACAACCTCTGCTCTTTCTTCTTGGTGATTAAGGCAGCTTGTCGCCTTTGTGTTTTCTTGTGGTGTTAAAATAATGACTGTTAATTATAGTATTTTTTGCATTTGATAAGACATTAATTCCTTCTCTCCTGACTACATGGTGTTTTCATTGTGGATTTAGCCTTGGTTTTATTGCCTTAACCCATAGATTTGTTTGTCTTCTGGTGTTGGCCTGGGGATTTTACTCACCCACTGTTCTTCTACTAAATATTTAATATTTCTGAATCCATTATTGAAAATTATAAATGAGCCACAGCCATCCTTTCAGCTTTTCATTTAATCCTTTAAATGATTCAGCAGAAGAGAAGCAGAGACAGGAAATGCAATATATATATATATATATATATATATATATATATATATATATATATATATATATATATATATATATATATATATCAGCCGTTTCATTAAAATTCTATTTGTATATACCATGCCTATTGCTTGGATTTGAGTCAAAAGTGTGAAATGATTCCATTTCAACACCCATAAAATATGTAATACAATAATATACATTGATTGCAGTGATTCTGGTTTGTCTGTGTTTCTGACACAGCATAACCTATGTGTCTTTGTTTGCATTTCTTTCAATTTAGGTTACCTTAACATCCAGTCTTGGCCTGACAACATGACTGACTTGAGTGTTTTCTCCAACCTAGCAACTATCGGGGGAAGAGCCCTGTACAGGTACCTAATGATACAGGAACAATGTTTGTTAATATGTCAATCTTTGTACAGTTTATGTTTACACACAAGTTTTAAATACCCAGCCTATAGAATAGAAATATACTTTATTGTCTCTCAATAAAGTATATTTTCAGTTGTCGCAGCAATTAAGTGACAGGCTAATGGAAGTATGCAGACTCACACAAAGGTACAACATACAGTAAGAAAAATATAAGCAATAAGGCCAGATGTATCGTTCAGGTATTGTGTTGTTGTTGTTGGTGGTGGAACACAACACAGGCAGGAACTTGGTAATTGCATGATCCAGTGAAAGTGGATTTATTGAATAAAATAGAACTTGCAGGCAGGGAAACAGGAATCAGGAGCACGCTAGGGAAGTTGGCAATAACAGAGGGTGGCATAAAGGAGGACCTAACAATGACTGACTGAACTGGCTGACTAAATAGGGGAGGAGACAGAAAGGACAGCAGGTGGAGCAATTAACACAGGTGAGAAGACAAGAGGTAATTAGGCTGAAGGAGAGCTAGAGAGCAGCGATCTGATAGAGACAGGATAAGATAAGATAAGAATAACCTATTTAAACGCAGGCAGTAAAATAGGAATAAAACAGAAACAGGAATAAACTACTAACATCATATTTAACAGAAAACTACTGACAGAAACGAGAATCTACAGATAATAAACTATACTTAAAGGGGAAAACCTAAAACTCCACAAGAACCTAAAATAACCAAAAACCTGGGGATTCTGATGATGTTTTATTGGCTAGGAAAATTATTCATACCCAATTTGTAGGGCGTAACAGTACACGTATTCCTACCAAAACAAATCAAATCCTAAACACATGCAGAATCTTTATCTGCGGAACTAACTGTGTAATGCAGCATAATATTGCATATATATCACCAAATATATATCACCAAACTGTTATGCAAAAATCTCTTTTGCACGTTTTTGTATTTTGATTTGGGGCCCTGCTGCTTCTAACCACAGTTCAACTACAAATAAAAAAAATAAAAAAAACACCCAGACATTTATTTATTATTTATTTATTTTGCCAATAAGTCAATGTTCTGTTGATGTCTGTGAAACGAAACATTTCAAAAACCTCCCGAATATCACAATTGTTGTCAAAATCGGCGGCCACTGCCCCTCCCCTAGGAACTCCAGCTGAGCCCAGCCCCTCACATAGCAACCCAAGTGGGGGTGAGCCCACTTAATTAGCTGGATTTACAGATTTATGCGCTGTACAATGGCTCTCCGATACCAACATGCAACTGATAGCCCTGTGTCCATTCACAAACTTATCGTTCCGAAGTTGCTTGCTGCATCTTTGCTGGTTGTGCAGGCTTCACTTCTGCTTTTGGGTCTGACTCAGGGTCATCTTTTTGTACCCATTTTCATGTGTATAAAGTGCAAGTGTATATATTGATTTGGGAGGCGCAGCCAGCTACAGCTTATTTGCATAAAAGTGACAGAGACCTACAACAGCTCATTCTGAAAGGAGCTGTTTTGTCAAAACAGACAAAAACTGAGAAGGTGAAATCTCATTATGCGAGAATGATTTTGTGCAAAAGATTTAATGAATATGTTTTTTATAGCCCACAGACCTTTCATAATTTGTTTAAAAATAAGTATAATAGGTCCTCTTTAAGGTTTCTTATGTAATTAGAGCAGGGAAAGAAAGATAGGCCTCATACTCATCTTTCTACAGTGCTTTATTTTCAAATGGGGCCACAGTCCTGATAAAAAAAATCCAAACATAAACATTGACCATTTTAAGTGGTTTCCTTCTTGTATAATCTATGTAGCGATCCAGGCATTGGTTATGCCTGCTTAAACCACTTTATTCATAAAAGAAAATTAACTGAATCATCAGTCAGTTGTATACTTTCCACTTTTTTAAGTTTTAAATTTTCACAATTGTAATTCAATTTAATTTCATGAATTCAAGAAAAAAAATGATTTTTACTGTTCACCAGTAGAGATAATAAAAAAACATATATTTATATTCTCACATTTCTTGATAAGAATTTGAAAGATCAACCAACATAAGTGTAAAACAGTTATTTTGGTCAAAATTGTTTTTATCTGGGGTAGATTCAATTGTGAGATTTTATTATTAAACTAACATTTATTACTACATAAACACAAAAAAATGACTTAAAATAGGTACCACTGAGTACCTGTATCGGTTCAAATGTGAAAGGTACACACCCGTAATCATAATTCAGCATTTAAAAAGAAGTGGCTTTTAAATGAGTTGCATTTTCTTTCTTGTGCTATTATACACCATGTTGTATGTAAATCAGAAGTGCTAATAAACAGAAATGTGACATGTAGTATTTTCTGACAAGTATATTATCCGATTACAAAATTTTGAAAGGAACCCATGAGTCACATTACTGACATTTCACTAAAATCTGCAGTGATAAAGTAATAAATAAAACATTCTCTTCATTCCCTGAACAAAGATTATAAAAATGCTATGACTACATCTCACTAGAAATGTTATCAAAATGTATATAAATGCAGATTAGCTTTCTTTAAATGTTGAGTTTTCCACATAAAGTACGGTGAATGTGCTCCCATTTCGCTGGGAGTAATTTGATAGTAACGTGACCTGGTGCAAGCAAAATGTGAATTAATAAGTCAAATAAAACATTTTTCAGTGAGACAGGGTTGATCATTTAACTTCCAAATTGAAAAGGTTTCTAAGACTTCCTTCATTTGACCCAGTATTTAAACATTTTACAAATATCCTGTCCAAAAGTGAATCAGAAAAAAAAACAGCTTAATGCACCTTTTACTTCTAGGCTGGAAAATTGGAATTCCTTACTGATAGTCTAAATATCTTCAGCTTATCCAAAACGCTGCTGCAAGAGTTCGGATGTAAATTGAAAACGAATGTTTATATGTCTCTTATTTTAACATCTCTTCATTGCCTGCCTGTTAAATCCAGAAGGCAATATAAAATGTTATGTATTGCTTATAAAGCCCTAAAAATCTAACCTGACTCTCGCCAGATGTATGTCGCTCCGCCTAGCTTCACTCACATACATCTGGGACCTCTCCATAGAAATTGCCTTTTTTGAAGGCTGGGCCTTATCAAAAATCCTTGCATATGATTGGATAAGCCACTTGTCTGTCATCTTTATCGACGTGCTATTTCAACCACTCCCACCGAAGCTAACCCGTGACACTGTGAGAGCAACGCAGTAAAAAAACAAACAAGTGGCACGCGTTTTATTGACAGGCGGCAAAACGTCGCGGGTCGGAGTCGATCCCGGGCCGACCGCATCGAGGACTAAAGGCTTCCTAATATGGTTTGCGCTAACCGCTAACCTCTCCGCCACGGCCACGCCCCGGAAAACAAAACTTGCCAAATCCGGTCGGGAGAAGGGCGAAAACATTGTTTCCACCAACAAAAGCCTTCAGAGCCGTTCTCTGATGTTCTTTTAATGAAACAATATTAGGTAGATATTCACGTCACGGTCGCTTCTCCACTACGTCACATCTATGAAACTCCAGCCCTGCGTCCTGATTGGCTGGACAATAAAATTGGTTGAAGAAATAACTCTCTATGGGAGTTGTCCCAGCTGTATGTGAGTGAAGCTAGGGGGAGCCACATACAGCTGGCGAGAGTCAAGTTACTAAAAATCAATATCAGGGATCTGATTGTTCAATATATTACTAATTGGGCACTTTGCTCTCAGACAGCTGTTTCACTGATGGTCCCAAAAGTTTCCAAAAGTAGAATGGGAGGCAGGTCTTTTAGTTATCAGGCTCCTCTTCTGTGAACCTCTCCCCCCCCCCCCCCCCCCCCCCCCCCCCCAGGTTTGGTCCTTGAGGCATATGGTCTACATTTAAGATTAGGCTTAAAACTTTCCTTTTGAGAATGCTTATGTAGTTAGCATGACTTATGTTATCCTGAGCTATCTCAGATGTTATGTTGCTAAACGATAAAGCCTGTGGAGGATTTGTTGTTTTTGTGTGTGTAAATGTCTTCTCCAACCAGTCAGTCAGACCACTTGGCTGCCCACACTGGATTCTTCCTGTTAAAGGGAAATTCTAGTCTTCACTGTCACTACGTTCACATTCAAGAGGAGAGATTGCTGCAAAGCCAGTGACTTGATTTTATTTTTTATTAGCGTCAAACTGGAATGCATGGAATTAACATTTATGTGTATGAAAACAGATGTGTTCCTTTTATTGGGGTTTTCAGAAAAAATAGGGCCTTAAGAGAAATGCGTTTTACTCTTTTCAGATTTTTATTGGTAATTTAAATTCCTTGATTGCTTCTTTCCCACTTCACAATTGTACACCATTTTCTGTTGGTACTTCACATAAAATTACAACATAATCCATTGCAGTTTGTAAACTGTGGAACTGTAGAGCTTAATCTATGTAGGTTGTCTTTTTAGTAGATGCACTTGTGCAAGTTTAATTATTTAAAGTTTTAAATTTGTATAACCAATACATTAGCAGACATGGATGTTTAAATTTTATTTGGACAGAGTATAAAAATATGTTAGCTCCTCAATCTTAATTCCAATCATTCAACTCTGAGCCAAAGAGGTGTTGGGTTCATTCATGTGATAAAATGTGTTTTATCGTAGTTGTGTAAGGCTTTCTCTTGGTTTCACTCTTGTGACAAAACTTCCTATTGTTTTTTGTTTTGCTTTTTCACATGCAGATTATTATGGTACAGAAAACTATTATAATATCTGATTTCAGACAACACTAATCAGATTTAAATTGGTTCATAAACTATTATCAATATACAGGCCCAAGAGTTTAGATGCTTCTGTCTTTAGATGTTATTCCATTGTTGCAAACTGATATATTCCCCTTAAAAAGTATTGAAACACTTTTGAACCTCCCACTTACCATTTCCATGATGACATTTAATGTAGATGGTTCTATATATTGAGATTAAAAAAAAATAAAAAAATCTGAATTGTTATTGGATGCAGTTGTCTCGTATGTGATTAAGTGCTTTGCATTTTGATTTTGTCAAGTGCAATCATTACTTACCATGAACACAGCTTGGAATAGGTTTGGGTCATGATTTTGTTTTGACATTTAGAGATTCAAGTAGTTTTAACCCATCTGATGGAACATAATTATTTATCACTTTTTGTTGCTTTTGCAAAAGTGCTTAGAAACATGTGGTGACATTTGAATGGTAATATTGTAAGTCATGGCTGATTATATATTGCAGACTAGGTGTGTGCGTGTATCTCTTAAAAAGTGCGGTTATGTGCACTGCACCTGCATGCAGATGAAAACAGCAGGACACATTAAAGCCTGCCTCTCACCTTTGCCCCGTGCTTGTTCCTGCATACCATGTCTGCCTGATGACTCTGACTTCCCACTGTTTCGCTGTCAAATTTTAACTACAAGTGGAGCAGAAATGTGTGTTTTTTTTCTTCTAAAGAGTGAGCCTACATTCACAATATTCATTTATTCATCAGATTTATTATTTTTGTACAGAAGCCGAGAGCAGCCATCCCAGTTATAAATATTTACCAGTTAATATTTTGAGATGACACGATGATTGCCCGGGGACATTTTTTTATTTTTATTTTTTCAGCTCATGAAGTGATTATGGTTTCTATTCATTTTTTTTTTCCTTCAGTATTTCCATGCTTTGGGCTTGTCAATGCTTTCATGCACTCCTACACAACCTTTTGTGGCTATACAGGTGGATGGGCTTTGATTGTCCTTTCTAGTGCTTGCAAGGCAAAGCAATTTTTTTTGTATAATACATTTTGGGAAAAGACAATTTAAAGTGCTTTACATGATGAAAACATAAGAAAATAAAACACAAAAAAGTAGATTGTTGTGGCATAAGAAAGAAAAGTAAAGACAAGTTGGACTACAGACTGAAATTAATGGATTTTTTAGTTAATAGTTTAAATCAAAGCCAACAAATTAGTTTATGGCCTGTATTTAAAGGAACTCAGGGTTTCAGGATGTCTGAAAGGTTGTTTCAGATTATTGGAGCATAAAAAAACTGAACATTGCTTCTTCATGTTCAGTTCTGATTCTGGGGATGCTGAAGAGACTTGAACTTGAAGACCTGAGTGGTCTGGAAGGTTGATACAACAAATTTTTTATGTAATTTGTGCTCTGCCATACAGTGATCTATAGACTAACAGAAGCATTTTAAGGTCTAATCTCTGAGATACAGGGAGCCAATGTAGGGAGTTTAGAACTGGGGTGACGTGCTCTACTTTCTTAGTCTTGTTGAGGATGCGGCCAGCGACTTTCTAGATCAACCGCGGCTGTCTGATAATAATCAATACAACTAAAGATAAACACAGGGATGGGTTTTCAATATCCTTCTGGAAAATTAGTCCTTTAATCCTGCAGATAGTAGATAGAAGGCCCCCTTTGTAATGACCTGAGTCCATGAGTACACTCAGATTCCAGGTCTGATCAGTATTTTCTGACTGTGATAACTGAAGCTGTGTGTTGATCACTCCTCACTTGGTCCAAAAAGCATTACTTCAGTTTTAGTTTTTAATTAAAATGAGGACAATTATGCCACATAAACACACTGATTTATAACAAATACATTATATTAAATTGGCTTAATAAATTAATCTTTCATTGTCAAAACATTTTTGTAGTCTTCTTTAAAAACTAAAATAATTTTGTGATGGTATAGTATGTTTAAGAGGTGCTTAGTCAGCTTATACCTTTGACTGTTTCCACTCTTGGATTCTAACAAACACTTTATTAACCCATCTTCTGCTTTGTCCCCCATTTTCTCTCTCTTTTCTCCATCTATACTGTATTCAACCTCAACTTTTCTCTCTCTCCTCTTGTATTCACCCTGCTCCTGTCTGGCCATGTTGTTCTCTCACCTCCACCTGTGTTGCTCTCTCAGTGGGATATCCCTGCTGGTGTTAAAACAGCAGGGCATCACATCGCTGCAGCTTCAGTCTCTTAGAGAGATCAGTGCTGGGAATGTCCATATTGCAGAGAACAGCCAACTTTGCTACTACAGCACTGTCAACTGGACAAGATTGTTTCGCGCTGGAAACCAAAAGGTTCTTATCCGCAACAACCGAAGCCCACAAGAATGTGGTAAGTTCACAGTTACAACTTATTAGTAGTTATTTGCAGTTTCAGTAGAAATGAAACTGAAAAGTCACTGCATTGTCTTGCAAAGACATCCATCATTTCAGCAATTTTCCTATTCTGCAACTGAGCTCAAAGTAAAACCACTGCTTATTACTTTGTTAATAACTGTACACATTATACGGGGAGTGGTGGCTTAGGAGTTAGAACATTGTGCTTCTGTCCTGGAGGTTCTGGGTTCAACTCCTACAGACTGCCACTCTGGTTCCCTGACCAAGGCCCTTAGCCCTCTGCTGAGGGCCAATTTCATTGGAATATATGTTGCAATGAAAATAAAGATGATTATTATTGAGTTTAATAACTGAAATTATTTTATTTAACAAGTCACAAAAGCAAAAATACCTATAAAACTCTACAGATCTGAGTTTTTTTTTTATTATTACTATTTAAATCTAACTCAGATATTTCAAAGTAACTTAATCACTAGTAGACTGTTTTATGATATAACAGTTGGGCTGGTATATCATAAAACAATGGGCTAATTAGGGGACTTCTCGAGGCAACTTATCATGCCATATTTTACTAGGTGGTATCAGAATTAGAGGGGTTTAGTACAAAAGCACAGAGCACTTTTTGTATTTTTATTTGTAAAAAAAAGTTTGAAAAGTGTAATTTTCCTCTAACTTAACAGTTTTGTGTTACTGTGTGCTTAATATCAAATCCCAAAAGAACACACTGAAGTTTGGATGAATAATGTTACATAACATGAATAAGTTGGAGGGGTTTGATTATTTTTCAAGGTGGCGTAAATGGTTCAAAGCACAAACAAGCTATTATTTTATTTTCGTTTTTGCATTGTTGGAAGCTGTTGCTCTCTAGTTTATAAAAGTATAAAACCCATAATCACATAAATTAACATATATACACTAGGACAGTTTAGAGTGCAAGGTTTGACCAAATTATATTTTGAACACAAAGGATTTGATTACTGTTTCTTTCAAAAAATATGAAGCAACTTTTTATACATCTTCCAAAAGTGCTCAGAGAATTTTATGTGTGTAATAAATTCAATAATGAGAAGGTCTTTGCCTAAAACGTTCCCTTTTTTCCACTGTGCACCACATAAGGATGTTTCACATACTTACATGAATTTTTTGAGGGATTCAAAGGTTCTCATTTTTAACAAGGCTTTCAGTTTTCATGATTGTCTTTATGTCAGTGGCAAAGCATGCCTAACCTTGTTTTTCAAAAATGTGTCATTGTGATATTTTCCATTTAAGAATTTCTTGGAGATTCAGTGCAGGTTTAATAAACAACTATGAGTCTCAAAACCTTTGCTCTTCCTGCAGTTTTCTTAGTAAACTACACAGGCACCCTACCAGCAGTAGCACATCTTGAACTAAAGAGCCTTTTTTTGTATTACTTAGCAACCTAAAAATGACAAGCAAAAGTAGAAGCAGCTTTAGATGTTTGGCAAAAACAAAACAACTCTTTGCATTGTTTGATTTCTTTGAAAAAGTCACAGAAGAGTATTAAGTTTTTGCATTATGTTCACCTGGTTATGTTTGTTGATGCTGAAAATCACCCAACAGCTGTTGAGTTGTTATAGCAACTGTTATTCATGTCTGCAAGAATACCCCGGAGTTCAAACAAAATACCAATTTGGCTACTAACTAAAATATGATTTTTCTTTTATATCAAATTGCTTGTAATACATTTGATCACATTAAGTTCATTGCTTAAAGTATTTCAAGAAAAACTAGAACTCCTGGTGGATGACATTCTTGAACCACCCATTCAAAAACATAATTGTTTCTTTTCTCCTAAATTAAACTACTCTAAGTAGCAGCTCATGTTTCTAAATTACATAACAAAAAGGCAACCCAACCTATCTTTTAATATAATATAAATAAATGTATCTAACATTTTGTAATCTTGGGTCATCTCTGCTTTCTCTGCATACCATGAATACCATGAAGGTATGGACTAATTACATGGGCTGGAATAAAGGGAATATATTATACTCTCAAGAAGAATGATTCTACAATTATTAGTTTTTGCACTGACCCTAAATGTAATATTGTAATGTACCTGGAGAATCCTGAAACCAAGACATATATTGCTATGAACTTAGTATATAGAACTTGGTAGAAAGTGGGGGAAAAATGGTCAGAATTTGTTATTTAGGTTTCAATGGGCTTTAACTGTGTGTTGTTCCAAAACTGAAATACAGCCCGTAAGGCTGCTGAATGAGTGTTTCCTTCTTTCTATAAAATAGTTTTCATGAAATTGTTACATTTATGACTAAGAAGTCCTTTAGCTTTATGGTGCTCATGCCATAAACTTGAATGTTGTGTATAAATCTGCACTATAACACATTTTCACAGCTCATCCCTGCAGATGTACTCTCACAGAATGTCTGAGTAGATGGGTGCAAATTGTCCACATCTGACATCTTTATAATGCCCTGTTAGGTATGCTTCATATTTTAGGGCAGAGCACATCACATTTTGGTCATTTGTTTTATTACGCTAAATCTATTTCATCTTGCACAACTGCTACAAAGCTTAAACCCGATTCATGAGCAGAGGTCTTGTAAGCTTTTTTGGCCTCCAGAACGCTTTAGCAAAAATTATTTTACATTTTCCACAGTAAAAAAAGTAAAAAAGCAATGAAATTGCAAGAAGTTCATTGCTTGGATGTGATAAAACTCTGATGTGTGCACCTGACCTGACCTATATGTTGTATAGATTGTCACATGGTTCTGGATACCTGTTCCTACAGATACAAAGAAAGTCCTCAATTATGTCAGAAACCTCAAATTAAATCAACTAAATAATATGCACTACAGTCTTGCAAGCCCTATACAAAGGAATACAAATTGAGTGTTAAAAAATTGCCCCACGTCTCATTGCAGTTACAGCTGGTCAAAGCATACAGTAGATCAGAAAGAGATAGAAAGTGCTCAGTTCACACAGGGACTTCAAATACCAGTCATTTAAAAATACTGTGATTGCGAACCTCAGCCACTGGTTGGCAGCTGATCTGGACATTCCACAGATAAATATAATTATTTGATTGCAACTACACTTTTATATTTAAGAGGCACATTCACATGTTTACTGCTTATTGAATGAGTTTTTACATTAATATGCATCTTTGCTTCGTTCATCAAAGAAAAAAAATTGTTGCACTGATTACAATAAGCTGTTCTTTCTTCCTCATGTTAGGGCTTCTTTTCAAGTTGCTGTTTCTGATCTTGCAGCACAACTAATGTTTTTTTTTTAGAACTCAACCACTCTTATTCTTATTTCCTCTCTCTGTTCACTTTACACGTGACACAAGATTTCCCACAGAGGTGATTTTTTTTTCCCCCCGGTGAAAGCCAAAGCTTTCATATTCTGCCATAAAAGCATACAACTGATTTTAGTCTTCTTTGAGAAACTGCAATATCATATGCTGTGAGACAACAAGGCGTGTGGCGTGTCCTACAAGTGGCCAAAAGCAGAACTGACCTCATGTTTAGTGAAGTGTCAGTCTGGAAATCCACCAGGAAGAAATAAAACCACTGCTCAACCGCATATGTGATGCTAAAAGCTCCCCGTGTATCTGTAACAGCGTTACTTGAATATTTCAACATTGGGAGTTTAATGTTGCCACATGCCACAATTTCTCTGGAATCTACTGTTGTGGGGAAACATGAGAGAAAGAACAAAGACATATCCATATAACAGAGCAGATGAGATATTCTGGGTTGATCAGTAGTGCATAAAAAAACAAGACCTAACAGGATTTTTTTTCCTACTCTTTTGACTGTTTGCCTGAATTATATCAACAAGTCTGTGTGGCATCTGCAAGTTCTTTCTGTGTGTCATCTGTGGTTTGCCATTGTTTGCTCAGCATTTAGATAATGAAGCAGCCCAGATCCCTCCTGCACTAACTGCAGAAAAAAAGCATGTAGTAATAATACACACTTTATACATAAAGATTAATTATTGCACACACAGTTTATAAATTCGCACAGCTTCGAACACCACAGTATTTGTGTTTTGAAGGGTTGTATCCAAAGGGGATATTTATGCAGACACATTGGTGTCTATTGTTTGACACTTTTTTTTTTCCAGAAGAGAAATAATTTAGTCCCTCAGCCACCCACCCATCTGCCTTACTGTATCTATCCTAAGAAATCTGTTGCTATGAAAAATAGATTATTTAAAACAGCACAAATGAGCAGCTGTCATGTAAGGTGGAAGCATTGAATGTAATACTACGATTTTCCAAATAGCTTGCGCTTTGAGAGATTATTTTGGCTATTTTTTAACTTTGTGATCGTTTTGTGCAACTACATTATTGCTGAGTCAACATTTTTTTTATCTTGTTACTGTCTTTTTGGTTGTTTGTCCTGAGCAGCCAAGGAGCACATGGTGTGTGACCCATTTTGTTCCGATGCTGGATGTTGGGGTCCTGGCCCGGATCAGTGCCTGTCCTGCCGATACTTCAGCCGGGGGCGAACCTGTGTAGATACCTGCAACCTTTACGAAGGGTAAGCAATGCATTTCTCTAGGTGCATGCCCCTATTTATAGATAATGTTTGATAAATGAATAGCTGATAAATGAATAGCTGTAGAATTATAGGCAGGTACCACTTCTTGTGAGTTGGCAAACAGAAGTCAATTAAAATTAATAAAAAAAATGTCCTTAGGTTGAAAAAAAGATGAAGAAAAACAATTATAAATCTGTTCTTTTTTATGTAAAATTACTTTTTAGTGCGATTTGGCAGCCAACATAATTAGGTATTTAAAACCCTGGTCAAACGCTGCCATATGATTTTTAAATATCCTAACAATATCCTTAAGGGACAATACAAAGTCAACTTTTCCAAAACAAAGGCTAAAGAACACCCAATGTGACTTAAACAATATATTTTGACAGCTTCATCACTGTTTTACATTAAATATTGGCCACAACAAACTGTCTATGATGGCCAAATGAGAGAAAAAAGACCCTGGAACTCAACACAACTGTCCACCACATACTGTCTACTTCAGAGTTCCTTGTGTATGTTGGATATGAGAGAGACATATGCTACATAGCCCTATGTGTGAGTGAGCATGTGGGTGATAGGTGATAGGTGGGTAGTTGGGGAGGGGGAGTTTCCTGCATTAGTTGAAAATGAAAAGCCAATCCAGGGCAGTGCAATGCATTGCAATAAGGTCATCCCAAAATCTGTGTGTGCAGTATTAGTTGCGCAGATGTTTGTTTGGAATGCGATGATTGTTGATTCAAAATGTCATAAATTCACATTTTGCATGCCAATATATGTAGCTTTTTGGGTTGAGTTTTACTGCAGTAGATACTCACACCTGCTACATATAATAGTCCTCAAGACACTAAAGGTCACAGAGAGTGCTGGAAGCCTTATGAGAAAGACTGATGAGAAAGATAGCAGTGTGTCAGCTCATGTCGCCATCGCAAAATGTAACACTATTACTACCTTTAGATGATATTCTAATATAGTCTAACCTTAATCCAATATACATTGTAATCATAACCCCTTTTTATTCTGTTTTGAGTGGTGATTTTTGATCAGTCATTGGGCTTGCCATCATTAACTGTTAACTTTCTCTGGATGGTTTACTTTAGTGTTGCATTAAATATATACAATAAATGCTGTTTTTGTTTCTTTCCTCTTGTTTTGTGTACATTTTGTAAATGTTGCAGAATGCAACATGGTTAACATTTTTGCGCATGAAATCTAAAGCCAGGAGTAATTTATTGTGAAAAAGAGTGTGCGGACTTTTACAATTATTTGTCTTATTACTTAATTTAATTACAAATTCACTATTTAAATATTAATAAAATGCATAAGCAATGTTAATACTCAAACATAGCTGCACAAAAGCAAACCACACTAACTCAGATCAGCTACCTACACAAGCCTAAATTAAAATCATTAATGCTTTATTTGGGTGGCGTGCGTGTGTGTGTGTGTGTGTGTGTGTGTGTGTGTTGGGTGGGCGGGGGTGGGGGCAGTGATAAAATGATGAATGTTATGCATTCATCCTTTAGCTACAAGTCGTAAATGATGATAATTACATCAAAGCAATAACAAAGATTGTGAATGTAGCCACAAATACCCATAGTTGTAAGCTGGGAATTTTCATGCATTGTGTATTTTTATTTTAATCAGTGAGAATGCTATACAGCATTCTCACTTATTGTTTTCCTGTTTTTCTTTATCAAGTGAGAATGCTATACAGCATTCTCACTTATTGTTTTCCTGTTTTTCTTTATTTTTATTATCAAGTGAGAATGCTATACAGCATTCTCACTTATTGTTTTCCTGTTTTTCTGTATTTTTATTATTATTATTATTCCGTACGTTTTTTGACTTCTAACTAGTTCCGCATTTTTCAACCGATTTCAACCATTCTGGTATCAAAACGTTCAGCTCCTTCAGGACATTACTGCTAAGACTTTTTGTAATTATAACTTTTATAATATTTAAAATATTTAACTTTTTGTGCGTTTTTTGCTCTCATTGAAATTGAATGGAGAATCCTTCAAATTCTTCAAATATTTCAGCTTTTTGACATCTTACTGCTTCAGCCTACTTTCAGCTAGAAACGTCATTCAACTTTTGAAATGTAGTGATATCTTTTGGCTATTATGGTATGTTTCAGCTTTTCATATCTTTCACCATTTTCGTATAGTACGTCTTTAAAATAATTTTGGTTTTTCAAGAAATTCAGCAAATAACATGCGTTGCTATGGTCGTCAAGGAGCCTCGTTTAGAGTGCGCACTCTAGAAATTCAACAAATTCTTCTTCTCCGAACAACTTCTTCTCACTCGCTCAATTTTCAACCTATCCACATAAATTATACATCAAAACGTAGGAATTTTTGTCTGGATTCGGAAAATGTAACCATCATTGGTGTGGGATTTATAGATTTTTCGCAAATCACCTCAGAGCGACACTAACCCGAAACCTTCCCCATTCATTTCCTATGGAGCGGTTTTGAAAAATGACACCTGGAAATCCAAAACATCACATGTATTTACATCGTCACTACTCCTAAACCGTTTCATGTACAGGCACGAGACTTTCACACATTCATGTCCAGACCCTTCTGGCGCTCACAAAAGAGAAATTCTGTTGATAAATGTTACGGTTTTGCCGCAGGAACAATTTGTTCGGGAGTAGCGTTTTGGGAAAATGCTAAAACAGGATCAGACTTCAATCTCCCCAAATGAGGCACTTTTCTACATCGTCGCTACTCCTAAACCGTTTTATGTACAGGCATGAGACTTTCACACATGAATGTCCCGACCCTTCTGGCACTCATAAAAAAGGAATTTTGTGGATAACTGTTACGGTTTTTCCGCAGGAACAATTTGTTCGGGAGTAGCGAATGTGCAAAATCCTTAAAACGCTTTGGAGCTTCATTCTTCCACATCATCCACTTTTTACATCGTCGCTGTGCCTACACCGATTTTTGTACAAACCTAAAAATGAACTCCATAGTCCTCAAAAGCCTGCTGATACTCAGAGTGAAATAATTATTTTGATATCTCTTATACTTTTTCAGCTACAGCGATTTGTTCGGGACCGTTTGTAGAGGATTTCTCAAATTTCATAAAAATCCTCTTTATATCATAATTTTTTACGCCTAAATTAAAATATTTCTAGCAAAAACCGATAGTTTTTCTTGTTCTCCTATCCGTTACGAACTAAACGCTGAAAAAATTATGTCTCTACCATTTACAGAACAGGAGATATGGAGCGTTGTTTGAGGCAAAGTTCTCCATTCTATTTCAATGAGGCAGACTCTGACAAAGTCTCTGCACTTCGGGAGACTGGCCGCTGCAGCTGTGTCAGTGAGTTTCCATGACGACGGAACTCTGAGGGCCAGAGGGAGAATCTCCATTGAGATACAATGGCAACTTTCGACGCCCGCTGCAGCGGCTATGATTAATGTAGGAGCCTGAAATTCGCACAGTCACTTCCTCTTAACATTTTAAAATTTTCAAGTGACTTTCAGCCATGTGTCAGTTTTCTTTCCCATTTTGGATGTCACATGCTTTCCTATTGGGCCTTTGCTTCCAACAGGACCTGGCATGATGCCCAGACACGACCCAATTGGCCAATACAGCACCCCCCACATGTGGGAAATGGCGCTACTGACCATTTTGGTCAAATGTTGAGTTCTTGGCCCAGATGTGGTGAGGCTGAGTTGCTAAAGGAGGCCAATCTGACCCATGAACTTTGGTCACGTTTGGTGACATTAAGTATTGGCACCCCTTTTTGAGGCACTTCCCAGTACAGGATTTGGACCAAACTGACAGAGTACAATCACCCGGTGATACTGAACACAACCATGCTAGCGGCTAACGGTTAGCATGTTGCTAACCAGAAGTAGCTTTAGAAAGGTCCTACCAACTTCTGCTTAGCCGGGGTTGTTCTGCCTTTACAGACAAATAGAGGGCTACAGCTGTGAGGGAGTCTCCATGACAACCCTTTTAGCCAGAGGCTTCCAGGAGGTCCATTGACTTAACATGGCACCTTTCGAAGGGCACTGTGGGTGCTGTGAAGACCGTAGGAAGCTGAAATTCGCAGTGTTACTCCCCGTTAGTATTTTTGACGGTACCCTGAGGCAGGCGCCTTGCTAAATTTCTTCAGAATTTTTTTAGTTGTTCTTAATCTTCAAATTCTTCAATTTTTTTTAAATTTTTCAAATTTTTCAAATTCCTTCAAATTTGTTCAAATTCTCTAAATTTCTTCTAAATTTTTTAAATTCTTCAAGTTTGTCAAATTCTTCAAATTTTTCAAATTCCTTCAATTTTTTTGAAAATTTTCAAATATTTCAAATTTCTTCAAATTTTTCAAATTCCTTCAAACTTTTTCAAATTCTCCAAATTTCTTCAAATGTTTCAAATTCTTCAAATTTTTCAAATTCTTCAAATTTCTTCAAATTTTTCAAACTTCAAAATCCTTCAAATTCTTCTATTTCTTTCAATTCTTCAAACTTTTTTAAATTCTTCAAATCTGATTTCAATGTTTTCTGCATCTTCTGCTCAATCATTCTGCAGATTAGCATTCTCACTGCTGTTTCGCAGGAACAGCCTTTTCTAGTCAAGTGAGAATGCTATACAGCATTCTCACTTATTGTTTTCCTGTTTTTCTGTATTTTTATTATTATTATTATTCCGTACGTTTTTCGACTTCTAACTAGTTCCGCATTTTTCAACCGATTTCAACCATTCTGGTATCAAAACGTTCAGCTCCTTCAGGACATTACTGCTAAGACTTTTTGTAATTATAACTTTTATAATATTTAAAATATTTAACTTTTTGTGCGTTTTTTGCTCTCATTGAAATTGAATGGAGAATCCTTCAAATTCTTCAAATATTTCAGCTTTTTGACATCTTACTGCTTCAGCCTACTTTCAGCTAGAAACGTCATTCAACTTTTGAAATGTAGTGATATCTTTTGGCTATTATGGTATGTTTCAGCTTTTTCATATCTTTCACCATTTTCGTATAGTACGTCTTTAAAATAATTTTGTTTTTTCAAGAAATTCAGCAAATAACATGCGTTGCTATGGTCGTCAAGGAGCCTCGTTTAGAGTGCGCACTCTAGAAATTTAACAAATTCTTCTTCTCCGAACAACTTCTTCTCACTCGCTCAAATTTCCCCCTATCCACATAAATTATACATCAAAACGTAGGAATTTTTGTCTGGATTCGGAAAATGTAACCATCATTGGTGTGGGATTTATAGATTTTTCGCAAATCACCTCAGAGCGACACTAACCCGAAACCTTCCCCATTCATTTCCTATGGAGCGGTTTTCAAAAATGACACCTGGAAATCCAAAACATCACATGTATTTACATCGTCACTACTCCTAAACCGTTTCATGTACAGGCACGAGACTTTCACACATTCATGTCCAGACCCTTCTGGCGCTCACAAAAGAGAAATTTTGTTGATAAATGTTACGGTTTTGCCGCAGGAACAATTTGTTCGGGAGTAGCGTTTTGGGAAAATGCTAAAACAGGATCAGACTTCAATCTCCCCAAATGAGGCACTTTTCTACATCGTCACTACTCCTAAACCGTTTTATGTACAGGCATGAGACTTTCACACATGAATGTCCCGACCCTTCTGGCACTCATAAAAAAGGAATTTTGTGGATAACTGTTACGGTTTTTCCGCAGGAACAATTTGTTCGGGAGTAGCGAATGTGCAAAATCCTTAAAACGCTTTGGAGCTTCATTCTTCCACATCATCCACTTTTTACATCGTCCCTGTGCCTACACCGATTTTTGTACAAACCTAAAAATGAACTCCATAGTCCTCAAAAGCCTGCTGATACTCAGAGTGAAAGAATTATTTTGATATCTCTTATACTTTTTCAGCTACAGCGATTTGTTCGGGACCGTTTGTAGAGGATTTCTCAAATTTCATAAAAATCCTCTTTATATCATAATTTTTTACGCCTAAATTAAAATATTTCTAGCAAAAACCGATAGTTTTTCTTGTTCTCCTATCCGTTATGAACTAAACGCTGAAAAAATTATGTCTCTACCATTTACAGAACAGGAGATATGGAGCGTTGTTTGAGGCAAAGTTCTCCATTCTATTTCAATGAGGCAGAGTCTGACAAAGTCTCTGCACTTCGGGAGACTGGCCGCTGCAGCTGTGTCAGTGAGTTTCCATGACGACGGAACTCTGAGGGCCAGAGGGACACGCTCCATTCGGATAGAATAGCAACTTTCAACATCCACTGCAGTGGCTGTGATTAATGTAGGAGCCTGAAATTCGCACAGTCACTTCCTCTTAACATTTTAAAATTTTCAAGTGACTTTCAGCCATGTGTCAGTTTTCTGTCCCATTTTGGATGTCACATGCTTTCCTATTGGGCCTTTGCTTCCAACAGGACCTGGCATGATGCCCAGACACGACCCAATTGGCCAATACAGCACCCCCCACATGTGGGAAATGGCGGTACTGACCATTTTGGTCAAATGTTGAGTTCTTGGCCCAGATGTGGTGAGGCTGCGTTGCTAAAGGAGGCCAATCTGACCCATGAACTTTGGTCACGTTTGGTGACATTAAGTATTGGTCACCCCTTTTTGAGGCACTTCCCAGTACAGGATTTGGACCAAACTGACAGAGTACAATCACCCAGTGATACTGAACACAACCATGCTAGCGGCTAACGGTTAGCATGTTGCTAACCAGAAGTAGCTTTAGAAAGGTCCTACCAACTTCTGCTTAGCCGGGGTTGTTCTGCCTTTACAGACAAATAGAGGGCTACAGCTGTGAGGGAGTCTCCATGACAACCCTTTTAGCCAGAGGCTTCTAGGAGGTCCATTGACTTAACATGGCACCTTTCGAAGGGCACTGTGGGTGCTGTGAAGACCGTAGGAAGCTGAAATTTGCAGTGTTACTCCCCGTTAGTATTTTTGACGGTACCACGAGGCAGGCGCCTTGCTAAATTTCTTCAGAATTTTTTTAGTTGTTCTTAATCTTCAAATTCTTCAATTTTTTAAAATTTTTCAAATTTTTCAAATTCCTTCAAATTTGTTCAAATTCTCTAAATTTCTTCTAAATTTTTTAAATTCTTCAAGTTTGTTAAATTCTTCAAATTTTTCAAATTTCTTCAAATTTTTTGAAAATTTTCAAATATTTCAAATTTCTTCAAATTTTTCAAATTCCTTCAAACTTTTTCAAATTCTCCAAATTTCTTCAAATGTTTCAAATTCTTCAAATTTCTTCAAATTTTTCAAACTTCAAAATCCTTCAAATTCTTCTATTTCTTTCAATTCTTCAAACTTTTTCAAATTCTTCAAATCTGATTTCAATGTTTTCTGCATCTTCTGCTCAATCATTCTGCAGATTAGCATTCTCACTGCTGTTTCGCAGGAACAGCCTTTTCTAGTTATTATTATTATTATTCCGTACGTTTTCTGACTTCTAACTACTTCTGCATTTTTCAACCGATTTCAACCATTCTGGTATCAAAACGTTCAGCTCCTTCAGGACATTACTGCTAAGACTTTTGGTAATTATAACTTTTATAATATTTAAAATATTCAACTTTTTGTAACTTTTTTGCTCTCATTCAAATGAATGGAGAATCCTTCAAATTCTTCAAATATTTCAGCTTTTTGACAGCTTACTGCTTCAGCCTACTTTCAGCTAGAAACGCCATTCAACTTTTAAAATGTAGTGATATCTTTCAGCTATTATGGTATAGTTCAGCTTTTTCATATCTTTTACCATTTTCATATAGTACCTCCTTAAAATAATTTTGGCTTTTCAAGAAATTCAGCAAATAACATGCGTTGCTATGGTTGTCAAGGAGCCTCTGTTAGAGTGCGCACTCTAGAAATTCAACAAATTCTTCTTCTCCGAACAACTTCTTCTCACTCGCTCAATTTTCAACCTATCCACATAAATTATACATCAAAACGTAGGAATTTTTGTCTGGATTCGGGAAATGTAACCATCATTGGTGTGGGATTTATAGATTTTTCGCAAATCACCTCAGAGCGACACTAACCCGAAACCTTCCCCATTCATTTCCTATGGAGCGGTTTTCAAAAATGACACCTGGAAATCCAAAACATCACATGTATTTACATCGTCACTACTCCTAAACCGTTTCATGTACAGGCACGAGACTTTCACACATTCATGTCCAGACCCTTCTGGCGCTCACAAAAGAGAAATTTTGTCGATAAATGTTATGGTTTTGCCGCAGGAACAATTTGTTCGGGAGTAGCGTTTTGGGAAAATGCTAAAACAGGATCAGACTTCAATCTCCCCAAATGAGGCACTTTTCTACATCGTCGCTACTCCTAAACCGTTTTATGTACAGGCATGAGACTTTCACACATGAATGTCCCGACCCTTCTGGCACTCATAAAAAAGGAATTTTGTGGATAACTGTTATGGTTTTTCCGCAGGAACAATTTGTTCGGGAGTAGCGAATGTGCAAAATCCTTAAAACGCTTTGGAGCTTCATTCTTCCACATCAACCACTTTTTACATCGTCGCTGTGCCTACACCGATTTTTGTACAAACCTAAAAATGAACTCCATAGTCCTCAAAAGCCTGCTGATACTCAGAGTGAAAGAATTATTTTGATATCTCTTATACTTTTTCAGCTACAGCGATTTGTTCGGGACCGTTTGTAGAGGATTTCTCAAATTTCATAAAAATCCTCTTTATATCATAATTTTTTACGCCTAAATTAAAATATTTCTAGCAAAAACCGATAGTTTTTCTTGTTCTCCTATCCGTTACGAACTAAACGCTGAAAAAATTATGTCTCTACCATTTACAGAACAGGAGATATGGAGCGTTGTTTGAGGCAAAGTTCTCCATTCTATTTCAATGAGGCAGAGTCTGACAAAGTCTCTGCACTTCGGGAGACTGGCCGCTGCAGCTGTGTCAGTGAGTTTCCATGACGACGGAACTCTGAGGGCCAGAGGGAGAATCTCCATTGAGATACAATGGCAACTTTCGACGCCCGCTGCAGCGGCTATGATTAATGTAGCAATCTGAAATTCGCACAGTCACTTCCTCTTGACATTTTAAAATTTTCAAGTGACTTTCAGCCATGTGTCAGTTTTCTGTTCCCATTTTGGATGTCACATGCTTTCCTATTGGGCCTTTGCTTCCAACAGGACCTGGCATGATGCCCAGACACGACCCAATTGGCCAATACAGCACCCCCCACATGTGGGAAATGGCACTACACACCATTTTGGTCAAATGTTGAGTTCTTGGCCCAGATGTGGTGAGGCTGAGTTGCTAAAGGAGGCCAATCTGACCCATGAACTTTGGTCACGTTTGGTGACATTAAGTATTGGCACCCCTTTTTGAGGCACTTCCCAGTACAGGATTTGGACCAAACTGACAGAGTACAATCACCCGGTGATACTGAACACAACCATGCTAGCGGCTAACGGTTAGCATGTTGCTAACCAGATAGCTTTAGAAAGGTCCTACCAACTTCTGCTTAGCCGGGGTTGCTCTGCCTTTACAGACAAATAGAGGGCTACAGCTGTGAGGGAGTCTCCATGACAACCCTTTTAGCCAGAGGCTTCTAGGAGGTCCATTGACTTAACATGGTACCTTTCGAAGGCTACTGCGGGTGCTGTGAAGACCGTAGGAAGCTGAAATTCGCATTGTTACTCCCTGTTAGTATTTTTGACGGTACCACGAGGCAGGCGCCTTGCTAAATTTCTTCAGAATTTTTTAAGTTTTTCTTAATCTTCAAATTCTTCAATTTTTTTAATTTTTCAAATTCCTTCAAATTTGTTCAAATTCTCCAAATTTCTTCAAAATTTTTAAATTCTTCAAGTTTGTCAAATTCTTCAATTTTTTCAAATTCCTTCAAATTTCTTGAAAATTTTCAAATATTTCAAATTTCTTCAAACTTTTTCAAATTCTCCAAATTTCTTCAAATGTTTCAAATTCTTCAAATTTTTCAAATTCTTCAAATTTCTTCAAATTTTTCAAACTTCAAAATCCTTCAAATTCTTCTATTTCTTTCAATTCTTCAAACTTTTTCAAATTCTTCAAATCTGATTTCAATGTTTTCTGCATCTTCTGCTCAATCATTCTGCAGATTAGCATTCTCACTGCTGTTTCGCAGGAACAGCCTTTTCTAGTTATTATTATTATTATTATTCCGTCGGCGTGTAACTACTCCCACATACTTCAACCAATTTCAACAATTTTGGTGTCAAAACGTTCGGCTCGTTCCTGGCATGCCTGCTATGACTCATGGTTATGCTAACCTTTACACTTTTTAAAATATTTCACTTTTTGTGCGTTTTTTTGGCTGTTCCCATTGAAATCAATGCAAATTCCTTCAACTTCTTCAAATTCCTTTAAATCCTTCAAATTCCTTCAAATTCTTCACATTCTTCAAATTCTTCAAATACTTCAAATTCTTCAAATTCTTCAAATACTTCAAATTCTTCAAATTTTTCAAATATTTCTCGTTGTTCAAACTGTTCAGGTAGTCCAAACTGTTTGAAGGCTTCAGATGTTGGCTATATTAGTATGTGTACTGTTTAGTACAATGGTTAAGATGCTTGCCTTTCACTCTGAGGGGCCAGGTTCGAATCCCCACTAGAACAAAAAAACATTTTTTTAACCAATTTCAACAATTTTGGTGTCAAAACGTTCAGCTCGTTCCTGGCATGCCTGCTATGACTCATGGTTATGCTAACTTTTATACTTTTTAAAATATTTCACTTTTTTGTGCGTTTTTGGTTGCTCCCATTGAAATCAATGCAAATTCCTTCAACTTCTTCTAAGTCCTTTAAATCCTTCAAATCCTTCAAATTCCTTCAAATTCTTCACATTCTTCATATTCTTCAAATACTTCAAATTCTTCAAATATTTCCCCTTTTTCCTTGTTGTTCAGACTGTTCAGGTAGTCCAAACTGTTTGAAGGCTTCAGATGTTGGCTATATTTGTATGTGTACTGTTTAGTACAATGGTTAAGACATTTGCCTTTCACTCTGAGGGGCCAGGTTTGAATCCCTGTTAAGACAATGATTTTTTTTCCCAACCAATTTCAACAATTGTGGTATCAAAATGTCCGGCTCGTTTCTGGCATGACTGCTATATCTCATGGTTATGCTAACTTTTACACTTTTAAAAATATTTCACTTTTTGTGCGTTTTTGGTTGCTCCAATTGTAAATCAATGCAAATTGCTTCAAATTCCTTCAAATGCTTCACATTCTTCAAATTCTTCCAATTCTTCTAATTGTTCTTAATCTTAAAATTCTTAAAATTTCTTAAAATTTTTCAAATTCTTCAAATTCTTCACATTTTTCAAATTCCTTCAAATTTTTTCAAATTCTTCAAATCTGATTTCAATGTTTTCTGCATCTTCTGCTCAATCATTCTGCAGATTAGCATTCTCACTCGCTGTTACGCAGGAACAGCTTTTTCTAGTTTTAAACAACAATTACTCATTCTGCTGTTTGTGATAACAGTTTTATGCATACTGAAGCGCCCTCCCAGTCTCTCAGCAGCAACACGTATAGTCTGTGACAGATCTTAGAATTTTACAGCCGCAGCAAGAGAACATGTCAGTCAAGGCTCTGAATATCAGCATTTGAAGTGATGGACGGGGGAGGGGGAGAAAACCCTGCAGCTGGAACTGTAAAGGAAAATAAGACACTCCTGCAAATGCCAAAAGCAAATCAAATTCACTTCAGCAGTGTGCAGACTATCAAAGATGCATCCGTCAACCAGGAAAGAAAAAAAAAAAAAGATTGTTTTTCTTTATAAAGAGCTACACAAGAAACGGCTAAACCTGTTAAGTATAGACGAAAGATCTGCATGTGTAAAACCAGCCATAAATTAGATTTTCTCTTTAGCAAACCTTATAAATAGGTCTACTAGTGTCATATGTTAACCCAACCATGAAAAATTAAACTTTACAGTCTAAGAGTTTATATCCAGGTCACACCTTGAAATGTCGTGTTGAAGGCTCTTGAGATGACAGTAAACACCAGAGTGAAAAAGTTGGCTAATTAGTACTGTGGCTCTATTAGTGGTTAATTAAACAACAGAATAAATATTGTATAAAAATATGTGGACTCATGACACTGATGATATTGGAGTATAACACCCTCTGTTAACAGTCTACAAAGCATGTATGGTTCATATTTCATGAGCCCGAGCACTCACATCATGTTCTAGCTTAGAAATATCACATTTCACATAGCAGTGGCTTTGATTAAGTAACGTGCAACTTTTTCCGCAAAGCTGACCTAAACCAATACAGTTTGTGATAAACCAAACTCTGTCAATGGAGTGTCTTCAAACAATATTTACTTTAATCCGTAGGAAGACATCTACCTAGTTTGAAAAACTAGGTAGATGTCTTTTTTGAGACAAATTAATAACATAGGTTTTTCTTTTTTCCTTTTTTGTGAGAAGAGATATTTGAAAAGAAGGGATATACTGTAGAGTGTTTCTCCTGTTCTGCAGTAAGTTACATTAAGTAAGATACATTTGACTGTTAAAGTTAATTAATTTAAAGTGATTCAATTCAAAAAGTGAACCTCATAAAAGGGACCATTGCACACAACAATGCATTTCAAGTGTTATTTCTGTTCATTTTAATGATAATGGTTGGAGCTCATAAAAACCCAAAATTCTGTTTATCAGACACACATAAAAGACATTTACTATAGAAATGTTATATTATGGCTAGAGCTATTTGTTGCTCAGTTGGCAGTTGTCCAGAAGGCAGTCATCAACACCCGCAACAAGCAGGATGTCACAAAAGTTCATTCCCAAAGAGGCCGGCCATTCACATGCATAATATTCCATTAAATGGAAAGTTAAGCGGAAATAAAAAATGTGGTTGAAAATCGTGTACAACCAATGCAGATCACCATGGCGATGACTGGATTGTGAACCAAAGCCCATTCAACAGATTCAGGGAGATTCATAACGTGTGTAGCTAAAGTCCAAGCAACAAAAGTCATCATGCACAGGTTTGTTCAGGACATAGGCTACAATTGCTGAATTCCTTTTGTTAAGCCACTTACAAGTCAGAAACAGCACCAAAAGCGTATTTGCTTGTCTAAGGACAAAAGGGACCAAACTGCTGCTCACTGGTCTAACATTATTTTCAGATGAATGTACAATCTTTATATCATTCAGATATGAAGGTCTCACATTTTGGGGTAAGGGTGAAGTGGCGCAGATTCCAACTTTTTTGAGATTCTGTGCAGATTTTCAACAGGTAGCATTGGTTTGAAGAGCAATGTCATCTGCTTTTGTTTGTCCACTGTTTTTTATAATGTGCATGTGTTAGAAATATTAAAGCCCTTCATGTTTCCATAAATGTTAAGGAGAGGGTTGATTAATTTTCAAGCAGTGCTTGACACCTACCAACACTGAACACCTGGGGTCCGTTCTTCGTACGTCGCTAACTCAGTTAGCAGGATTTCATTGTTGACGATTTGGCATGATCTTGGATCGTTTGGTTCTTCGAAAGACTTCCTGCACTTGTTGTCATAGCAACAAGTGCGCCAGCATGAGCCTGCTCCAGAGCAGGCATATTTCATGTAAACAAGATTAGATCACGGCTGTATAAGCGGAGGAGATGGGAAGTCTGCCGTAGCTATGTCCATTTTTACGACTGCAACCTGTTGCGGAAGGTGCAAGAATAATTTGCAGAGTTTTTCGAATTAATCGCGTATTGCGCAATAGACAGGATCCTTTAGAGCAGCGCGACAGTGTAGATATTTTTCTTGGTGGCTGTTATAAACAGACAAACACATCATTTAACAGTGGCTTTTAAAGAGGAAAAAGTGGTGTTGGAGCCATAAATCTAAAATTTTAAGTTATTTGTATGGTGGTTTGCTTTTTATTTTTATCCTATTCAGTAAGAAGATTTGTTCGGGCCATTTTATTGTGAAGTTTAGTTTACTTTGAAAGGCTTGCTTCCTGTCGAGCCGTATATTGTATTAGAAAAAACTATGGTTGGATTATCCAGACACGGAGCAATACAGTTTTACCGTGTAAACTGTGGATGACTTGGAAAAGGAAGATTTTCATTTTTTTATGGATAAAGATTGTTTTTTTTTTGTTTTGTTTTTTGTTAAAATTCCCAGTTTGCACGTGTCCTTTACTTCCCGTATCTAAGGAATGACACTGAAATTTGGATCTCTTGACATAACAAGTGCCTTTTTAAAATACAGTATAATAATTAAAGGCTACCATTTTGTAGAATATTCTTGTATTTCACTTTTACTTGTCCACATGTTCTAGTGGGTCCCGTGGAGGCTCTGACATAAAAGAACAAAGTAAATATGAGATTATTAAAATGCAAAAATTAATACTGTAGAAAGTGATAGAAACATCTACCATGGACAGTATTTACACATTAATTTGTCTGCTGCTTTTTGCCAGCCCTCTCTCCTGGCTTTAACAGATTTTTAGGTGTTTTAATTAATGACTCAAATTCGGCATAACCTTCCATTAAAAGCTTTTGTTCTGCTGGGAAAAAACTGTGGCCGTTCTTTGGCCATGCTGAACAGCCAATAGCAGCGTTGCTGATCAATGTTTCTACTATCGATACATTTCCCCTTTTAAACAAACGCATGAACGCGCAGTTGTCTCAGATAACTCAATCCAGCCATACTAATCGTAAACAACAGGTGTGTTGGAAGAACCCAATTAGCCGGATCATGATTAGCCGGATGAAATCATCTTGGATGTCTCATTTGATCTTGGATGTTTTAAGCAACGTACGAAGAACGGACCCCTGGTTCAAGGACCCAGTTTTGACCAGCAAACTTGCCAGACCTAAACCCTATAATCTACAGGGATTAGGTTTTGAGTGTATATATGATTCAGTACATGTGCAGTACTTCTATGATAAAAATATATTTTATTGGTGTCATGGTTTAGTTTTGATTCAGCTTTTGTTGCCATTGGTTTTCGGTTTTTCCACCTTGTTTTAGTTTTAGTTAGGGTTTGACTTTATTTATTGTTTTTAGTTTATCCTTCCCCTCACTTCAGCCTTCCCTTCCACTGCAGTTAGTCACACCTGCCAGCCACTAATTAGCCAGACTCACTTCACCTGCCAGCCTCCCTACTTAAGCCTCACTCTGCTTGTCACTCCTTTGCCGGTCCGTCATCGTTCCACACCCTCTCCATGCCAGTCCTCGTTTTTGGCTTTGGAAGATTTGATTTGCTTTCTCATTTAAGGTCAGTCCTGCCAGTCTCTCTGAAAGACTTTGTTTATGTTGCTAGTTCTTGGTGAAGCTCTGCCTTTTGTCCTGGTGTCTCCTGAGAACTGATAACCTGACTAGTCACTCTGAGAAAGCTCTGCCCAGTGCCAAGCCTCCCAGCTTCGTTTGGACTCTCTCTCTCCAGGCTGTCAGCTCCTGCCTTCATCTACACCCCTGTACCTGTGTATTCCTGGATTACTGGTTACATCACCCACCATCCCATCAAACCTGTCAATAAAACTCCTCAACTTTAGTCCTGTGTGTGTGGTTCTGGGTTCATCAAAGACAAATCCTGACAATTGGTTTTACGGTAATATTTAATTTCTGTGAAACTACGTTTTGGGTTTTCATTTGCTGTAAGTCAAAGTCATCATAATGATCAGAAATAAACCCTTGAAATAGACCAATCTGCGTGATTCTAAATGGGTTGAGTTTTACTTTTTTGATTTCATTTCCAGAAATAAATAGAGCAATTTTATGATATTTTCATTTGCTGAGATTAACTTGTACTCAACGTCTGCCTGAAAAGTTTGCAAGAAACCTCCACAGGATTTTCTCAGAGTTTTTGATATTTATTTTAATTTGACTGTTTATACAAGATCGTCTTAGGAGCCGGGGGAAGTGGAGCACAATTTAAAATGGGTTGGGAACAAAAGGCACCCCTGCAGAGTCTCATAACATTAGGAGCCCCTTGATGTTATCTTCATCTACTTTAAAAAGTGAGAAAACATGCACCCTGGTGAGCATTTTTAATGACATTTTAGGCATTTTTACTGAATTCCCTTTGTTAACAGAGAATTAATGGAGAGCTCCGTTTGGGTTCAGATTTACAAATTGATCACAAAAGTTATGGACGCCACTTTGGAGAAGAGCCAGGACCTTGAGATGCTGTTAGGGCAGGAGGGCTAGGCGTGTCACTGCGTGTCACAGTCGCTGCTTGCGCACGGGGCCACGCCCTGCCTACCTGTCTGCCTACACGTCTGCATCAGTCTCAGAGAGTGTCACCAGCACATCATTCACCCAAAGTGGCTGTGACTACAATCCCAATCTGTTTCTTTATCAGCAATCTTATTACACGTTTTGCATTTCTTTAGTTTGTTTTGATGTGCTTATCTTGCCTTGTATTTCATATTTGATGAGTTATTGATAGCATTATTGCTAGATGCGACAAGTTTGGCAGTAAGTCTGCAGAGCTCTCCCAAAATGATTGTATATTTTTCTATTACAGTTATTCCTGGTTTTTATAGAATTAGTTTTTGTAGCAACACAATAGAGATTTTCTGTTAACTTCATCTCATTCTGAGAGATAAAAGTAAGTGACAATCATCTGCTCAATGCTGGAGACAATCTAACTTGTAGATGGAAAACCAAGCAAACAGCCTTTACAAATCTATTCTTGTAAAATAGCTGGGTATATGTACATTGGAGCAATTATAAAATATAGCAAAGGTTCTCAAGCACCTCTAAATCCTACAGCTAGAAAAGACCAGGGATCCATAAACAACTATTATTAGGGAAAAGTATTTTTACTTTCAAAACTTGATTTTCCTATTTTCAAAATTTCTTTTTGTTATAATTAAATTTTCTGAATTACATTATTCACTAACATTTCATAAATCTAATAGCAAAAATGTAATATTTCTGAAGGTTTAAAGCAAAGAAAAGTATAAAATTTTGTTTCAAGAACTATCAGTGTGTTATAGATCATAAGCAAGATTTTAAACTTTCTTCTTTACAAACAGCAACACAGTGCAATAATTTAACCTCTTATAGTTTGTTTTGCTGAAAATAACATGCTTAAATCTAATCCTGTTTTATTCTGCAATTGCAAACTATTTAAACAATTTTGTTTTCAATTTAGATAATATGTTTATAACAAATCTGCTATGTTTAATAACAGGATTTGATGAACCTAGAAAAAGAAAATTAAAAGGTTTGATAACTCCCCTAATGGAGTTATCAAACTGTGGGGCTTATGAGTGGTGATATGATATTGCTTCATGGTGTTGTTCAGGACACTGGCTAGTCTAGCTTTGTAGTCATTCTCTGATCAATAGCGTTGAGCTTTTAGAAATAGATTTATTTTGAATAGAAATCAACTTTATTGTCCTTCAGTGGGGAAATTCAGGTGCACCCAGCACTAAAGGTAAAGGCAAATGGAAGCATGCAGATTTACACAAGGTAAAATATAACAAAAGATAACAAACTGTCCAGTAAGGGTACATTTGCAACACAACAAAATATATTGTACCGTTATTAAAAATAACATACTCAGGTTTTAACAAATGAACAACTCAGTAGTTCTGTAGTAAAAAGTAGCCCATGTTTATATTAAATTAGAATAAACTATTTTGTTGTGTAAAATAATGTGAAATTAAAATATCCACAAGTTCAATTCAATGTTATTTATATAGTGCCAATTCATGAAACATGTCATCTCAAGGCACTTATATCACACATATATCGCACATATATTGCCAAATTGTCTTTGGCGATATATGGTCTGAAATAGTGCTTTGAATGTGCTGCACCTTACTCACTCACTGGCCCTTTTTTCACCATCATTTAGTCACCCAGAGTTCCCGGATGGTCTTCTCTGCTCCAATGCTGGCTTTACTGAGTTTGGTGCTATGATGTTCTAACCACATTTTACCAGAAACAAAGAAAAGCAAACTACAAAGAACGGTTTTTCCTTTTTTTTTATGAATAACTGATTAGGAGTCTTACTGTCTTGAGTTAAATACCCTGTCTCACTGTACAGAGTATATTTCTGCTGGGGTTACACAAATGACACACAGCTAAGTGTGGGGCTGAAGCCGGGCCCGAGGCTGCGGTCAGGACGAGGGAAAGTGACATGTTGAAACATTGAGTGACCAGGGCAACATCTGGTGGTTTTGCCACAGATCAGTCTTTGGAGGTGAAGGATTTTTCATCCCACTTGTCACCAGAGGTTGAGGGAGGGTATTTGAAGCCCAGTTGGCCTGAGCCTTATCAATTTAAGCCGCTAGCTTGAGGCGCTGACTCAGCAATGCTCAAAGCTGCCGCTGATGAGGCAGTGGACGACAGAATGGGTGCGTTTTCTGAGTGGTAAAGTGATGTAAGCTGCATCATTGCTGACATGAGCTAGCATTCAAAACCGTAACAAACAATAAGCACTATTGATCAATGCTCATGATTCCAACTCCTGAATCTGAATTATTTATATACCTGAATGTGGGCCTATGGTGATAAAAAAATATACTGTTTGAACCAGTAGGTTCAAACAGTATATTTGTATATTCATCTGCAATAGTCACCGTTCAACCATAACAGGACCGCACTAAGACAGTCTTAAGACAAATATTGTAGAACTAAACAAGTTCACATGAATATATATATGAATATATATATATATATATATATATATATATATATATATATATATATATATATATATATATATATATATATACTGTAACATTAAAGTAGCATCCTTATGTCTGGTATATACAGTTTGTCAGAAAAAAAGTTGAGTTACATTTAAACAATTTAATTGTTTAAACATTTAAACAATTGTTTAAACAATATATATATATATATATATATATATATATATATATATATATATATATATATATTTGTGACAGTCCTTTCTATATTTATTCAAATAATTGCGTAGCATCAGACAATCTCTGACCCCCAACATTGTTATATTTTTTTAAGATTAATAGCTAATCATCCGCCCACTTCTGAGAAGATTGGATGAACAGCAAATAAAATGTTGAAATGTTTTTTTAATTTATGTAGATGTGTGTGAGAAACAGAAATCGAAGGAGAACACCTTGCTGCCCCAAAAGTCTTATATGTACAGATTATATCTTCCACTGCTGCCTTAATGAGATCAACCAACATGCATACAGAAAATGTATTTTACCTCACTTCCCTCTTTGAAGGTTTATGAAGGCCAGAAGAAGCATAAATAATATTAATTATATTTTATTCCCAACTGAAGAGGAACTTTTTTTCCTTCCATTGCTGTTTTTTTATTACCAAAAGACATTAAATGTTTTTTTTTCTTCACCATTATAAGTAGATTACAGAAATTGAATAAAACCAACTTAATTTAATTGACTTTGAAAACGTTACCCATCCCCCATATTCTGCACCTCTCAACTGTGTCGACCCTTCAGTTACCATTCCGCCAACTCTCTCAAACCCTGTCAGTTTCACTCTGGATTAATTTGGGAAAAATTTATTGAAAACGGTTTGTTACAGACTATGTTCAGTTTTGAATCAGCCTCTCTAAACGAATATTGTGTTGCACAACATTGTTCTGTGGTGATGTTTATTTTTATCATAGTTTTAAACCCGGAATTTCTGAACAGTCTTTTTCTTTGCTTCTGAAGAAATCCAACAACTATATTAAATTTATTAACAAGATTGTTTTTCCTCCACTTGTCTTTTTTACACTCCTATTACCCAGGGATATTCGAGAGTATGCCAATGGTTCAATGTGTGTGGAGTGTGATGCCCAGTGTGAACGAGCAGACGATGATTCTTTAACCTGCCACGGCCCGGTAAGCTCGCTCTTATCGATAAGAAAACACAGGCACATGTAAGCAATCATTTTGTACATGGCTGCTCCTTATACAAGTAGAGAACAGAGATGTTTGTACACACTGGTTGTTGTCTGATCATTAAAATCTAGTACTGTGCAGCACTTTTATTCAGTGTGAATTATATGTGGTATTGTTCTACTTATTCTACAGATGCAAGACATTATGAGAATGTGAATAACAATTTAAAGTGAAAGCATTACGAACACCAAAATAGACTTAACATTTCTTGTTTACGCATGAAGATTCACAATCCTCAATCCCCTGCCTACATGTAATGGTTTGAGCAAAAATGAGTTTATAGTGAGGATGTAAAGATTTCTGTGTCTCCCTTGGGATAAATTATTTCTGGACTGGGAAAAGCTGCTATTTCAACAAACTATCCATAAAATAAAATGGGTCCATAAACAAAAGAGCATTCTAAATGCTTCATGGTTTGTGTTTTCACAAATAGAACAAAGGTCTCATAAAATACAGTTATACAACAGTTATGTTCAGTGTAGAACTGTCCAGTTCAGGTGTGATCAAATGGAGGCCAGACTCTTGAAATCACTTTAGGATAACTTTATCTTTGGGCCAACAACAAAAAAGCAGTTGTTAGCTGTAGAATCCTTACTAGCTAATGATCACCAGTAAGGTCAATTACCAGTAAGCTTATGGTTTTAACAAACTGTTGCTTCCCATCACATTATTTTGTCTCTCACTTTCTCACCATTTCTTTTTTTCTATGCAAAAGGAATGCACAACAACAGTTTAAAACTAATGAAGGTCTCTTGAGTATTTACACATGTACATGTTGTTGACTAGCCAGACATACAATCATCAGTTGTCAACTCTGTCAACACAGAGCCATTCAAGACCTACTTCCTGTCATCGTTAAAGATGAGACGCTGAAAAAGGGTTCTGAGCCTGAAATGAGCACCTTTAGATCAAAATCTCATAATGATATCATACATTTACCTCACCAGACAAAGGCACATGCTAACAAAAACTACAACTCATTTCCATATGCATGTGAAGCATGTCGTTTATGAAGCTGTGGATAATAAAACTGTCTAAGGTTAACCTGTTGAACTAAATGTCACTTGCACAGTACAGATGCACAAACGGATCACAGACACCATCTTATAGCCATAGAACCCATTCCAATTGCATTACAGTTTATATAAAGTGATTTAAATTTCTGTATGCACTGAAACTATTGGTTAGTCCTCAACCAATCATAGAATAAAGAATTAGGGAAATAGGGAAATACTCCATTGCACATGCAAGTGGGATCCTTATGTGAAGACACCTGCATAAAGTGTACAGAAAGACTGATTTGAAGTTCCAACGGGGTGCTCCGGTTGCTCAAATACCCTGCTGGACAAAACAATGTTTGCTCTCTTTGTCACATAATTTGGCTTGCTGGTGTGATAGGGCTATTTGTACACACACACACACACACACACACACACACACACACACACACACACACACACACACACACACACACACACACACACACACACACACACACATATATCCTTTCTCTCTCCCATGGGAAATGACGTGCTTCAAAATGCCAGGCTAAATCTAAAAGCCTGAACAGTAACACTTTCGATTTACATAATTATACCACATCGAGTACACCTTCTTTTGCACGTACAAGTCGTAAAGAGCACATTTTTCTGAGAAACTCATTCACACATCCAAACAGACTCTTAGAAAATACTGCTTGAGCTTTTTGTGAGCATGCATTAATACAAACAGATTTTTCTTCCAAGTAGCATTCATCATCTATGGAAGCTTTGAGAGACTAATACAAGTGTTTGTTTATTTCTCAAATATATTTTTCACACATGTAGTAGGTGCTAATCAATGCATTATGAGAAGCTTGCACACTGTCAATGTATGTGAAAAGTAATTTTTAGTTTCAAAGGTACGGTTACTGTTTGGATTCCCGTTCTCTGACCATATGTGTGTGTGTGTGTGTGTGTGTGTGTGTTTTTGCGTGTGTGTGTTTGTCAGAAGACATTATTTAGGCCTTGCCGATGTTACGAGGCCTGTCTGAGAGAGCTCGTCACTGATCTTCCTTTCCTCTCCAATCCCCTCACGCGCCTATATTAGCTCCATAAATCCTATTCTAGTCGAATTGTTATGGTCATTGTGTGTGCTGTGAGCGATGGTTATTATCTGCCTGCTCTGCTCGTGCTGCTTTATGGTCTTGCCTGTTTTCTCCATTTTTTCCTCTCATTTTCTCTTCGCTTCTTATTAGACTTCTCAGACTGTCTCTCTCCTCTGCTTCGTTGTAATACATCCATTTCCACCCTCTCCGCTTCCTTTCACTTATTAGTGTGCACTACCTTTTTTTTTCTCTTGTATGCTTTTTTTTCTAACCTCAACACACAATTATTTGTTTTACCTTAGTTATCTCTCTCTCACTCTTTAGCTTTCTTATGTGAAAGAAACCCCCAAATACACTGGTCTTATTTCTTTCTTTGGAGGCCTTCCTCTTCTTCTCATAAACTTGCACGCAGTATGCTTCTTGCGACTCTCACTATAAGGGGAGAGCAGTGGAGCAATAATGAACGGCTGAAACTGAAGCTAAAGACTAGAAGTGTGCGTGCGTAGCAAGGAACTAGCAAGGAACGACCATGCACATTGGCGTTAGGTGAGCATGTCACAATGATTGGCATGTGGGACAACCCATAAATGAGATGATTCCCCCCGGAACGCAAAGCCGAAAAACATCGTCCACTATACCTTTAAAGTTGTAATTATTTTACATCAACACGGTTGCTTCAGTGACTCTTGAGGTCAAAATTGTATTCAATTTTAAGCTTTCTCACTTCTCACTATTGAAAGTGCCTACAGGTGTCTCTACCATGCCAGCATGAAAACGCTAGTCCTCATTAAAATGAGCCACACACAGTATATTTGAGAGGTTCATCAAGCTCAGTGCGGAGCTGTAAAAAGAGTCCTGGCATTTTCAGCGGAGTCTATTTTGAGATTGCTTCAAACAACGATACCATCGAGGATGATTGATTTAGCTACACCCACTAAAATCTGCAAAAAGAAGAACTGTTACCCATAAACATAAAAAAAAAAAATGATTGAATATAGTTGGAAATATTGCAGGAACCAGAAAATAGTTCAGCTATGAACTGGAAGCTGCAGGGAAACCAGGGTTACTGTCTTTAATCAAGATTTACATAAAACATTTGACAAGGAGGCTGCTGCCAACAAAATAAGCTTCAGTAGACGAGATTGAGATGCAGAAAGTATTTTGATACAAAATGTAACATTGTATTATTTGGTACTTCTTGCGAGAAAAAAAAAGTTTGCTAGTGTTTTTTATCACATCCCAGTGATGAAAAAAACGTCTCTAAATACACATCTTATTGCTAATCTAGGTTTCTGCAAGCAAACAAACATTGAAAGAAGATTTCTAACAACAAAGGGGAAAATATTTTCCTTTCCATTTGAATTTGTCAGCAGGCTTACCTGCAAACGTATTTTGTATATACATCCATTGGTTTTCAGCAAATTAAGTTCAATATTATTGGAAGTAGTTTTAATGGCTGCCTCCAGCTACAAACCTCAAAACAACCAAATAGAAAAACAATTGTTTTTTACAGTTAAATTACTACTAGGACTGTGCTGGAAAATGTACTGCTTGAACTATTAGAAAGATGATTGTTTTCTGAAATAAGCATCTAAAAGATGACTGTTTTTCCCTTTTCTTTTCGGTGTTACCCACAGGGCCCAGAACATTGTGTGAAATGCCTTCATTTCAAGGACGGACCGAACTGTGTGGAAAAGTGTCCCGATGGCCTGCAAGGTGCCAACAGCTTCATCTTCAAGTATGCCGAAGTTAACAACGAATGCCATCCCTGCCATGCCAACTGCACCCAAGGGTAAGAGCAGTCTGACCTGTTCACTGCAGTAAACTAGGCACCCCAGCTGCTTCTAATACATCTCACTTTTTTCTCCATTTGTAAACAAGAAATAAAAGCAAAAACAGAGAGGCTTCTTTTTTCTGTTTTTGTGGTAGAATCCAGTAAAATTGTTTTCAAACTTCTTACATTGACCTCTTGAGTAAATATCAGTGAGTAAGTGTTTTAAGCGCCACATCTTGGCTGACCTTTTAAAACAGTGTTACAAGACTTTATCTTTTCGTTTTGTTGTGTTATGTTGTAAGGCTTGATTCCTTGAAGGATGTGATTTAAGTATGCATTCAATTTCCTCTGAAGTTAAAGGTGTTTCTTTTCGTATTTAGAAATAATTACCAGAAAGGTCTTTAGAAGGCATAGTTCCAGGTGGGAGGATTGTTTTGCTGTTGCCTGCATATAAAACTTAGTAAGAGACACAATAATAAATAGTTTATTTTTACGTCTTACAATTTGTATCTTAAGTCTCACGCACACAGCACTTTACAATCTACTTTAGTGAACCCATTGCTACAACATTTGGAATAATCTTTTTTTTTTGATAATTTATCATTCAGTCATCCTTGTACTGTATCAGCATTCCACACTTTGACTTGGAAATATTTGCCCACCCTACCCCAAATGTTTTTAAACTGTGAGGGCATGTCCTTAACACCTCTTTTAGTGGCCTTACAAATTTTCTGTACATTTGAAATCCTGGCTAGGTCATTTAAAAACTTTAATTCTCCTCTCATGGAGTCCGTCTTTCCTTGCTTTGTATGTATGCGTAGTTTCACAGTGATGGTGAAAATGAAAGCCTCTTTTTAGCTTCAGCTTTCTAGCAAACAGCTGAGGGTTTTTGTGCCAGTGTTGATTGCCGTTAGGAAATATTCCAAACTTTAA